>NC_029777.3:43568293-43572615 GCF_000817695.3 Arachis duranensis | reverse complement strand
GATCACAGCCTCATCATGATTATGGACCATAAGCCTAAAGCAAAAGGAAATAAAGGAAAGGCCTCAAAGCCCAAGAAACACAACAGAAGCTCAATTTAGAAAGTGTATAAATAGGATAGAATTGAAGTTAGTTAGAACTTTTTGGACAATTTAGAACTTTTCATATTGTGTAATTGAATTCTGAGCTATGATTCACTAAACCCCTTTCATTGGGTTAGGGAGCTCTATTGTAGTTCAATGAATCAATAATAGTTTATTCTTCTTCTTCAATCTTTTCTCTTGAATTTTGTTAGAAAGCTTCTCGATCTAATTCCATTGGGTAGTTGTCTTGGGAAAGAAACTACCCATAATTGGAATCCTTCGGAACCTTGGGAAAGGAATGGAGGATTCATGCTAGAGAAGCTTTCTCACAGTGAATTGGATTGGGGTTTGGATGGATATTGTGACATGTAATCCTACCAAATTGTGGTTCATGAAACTGTGTGGTATAATCAGTGATCGAGCAATCATCTCTTCTTATGAACATTTAAACCAAGGGATTGGGAATCTGTTTGTTTTTAGAGAGAATTGGTGAGCCAAGGAATTGGGATCCAATCATATAAGATTGCCAAGCAAGATTCAATGAATGCATTGGTTGAGGAAGAGATGAAAATGTTTTGATTCGGAGATTTCAATATCTCCTGACCCCAATGAACCCATCTCTCTGATCTATCCCTTTCTATTTACCTTCTGCAATTTCAATTCATGCAATCACCCCCAGCCCATTTAATTTCAGCAATTTACCTTCTCGCACTTTAATTCTCGCAATTTAAGTTTATGCAATTTCAATTCCTTGCAATTTACGTTTCCTGCCACATTTATTTTATGCAATTCACATCCAAAAGTTGATTCCGCTCAACTAATCAAACTTCTAATTCGAATTGCTCATTCAACCAATCATTGTGGGATTCGACCTCACTCTATTGTGAGTTTTTACTTGACGATAACCGGTGCACTTGCCGGAAGGAATTTTGCCGTTTGTGCCATTTCCCTTAATCGTAGCTATACCCAGTTATAGCGCATCAAGGATTCAACTTGGGATTTTTTTATTTTGTTTTTCTGCTTAAAGCTAGTAATGTGGTTATAAAACAGAAGGGGGCTAACAAGGATGACATAAAAGGTAGGCTTTATTTGGGATAAGTGAGTTAATAATCAAACATGGCCTCAATCACTCTCTTAGTATGTATCTATATTCTATAATCGGACATATATATTAAAACAAAGCAAAGAACACCAGAATAAAAAAGAAGGATGGAACACACAGGAATAAAATATTATGGTTTAAATGTAACCATACAATTAAGCTCAAAACTCACAGGCTATATGTTCTCAAACTCATAAATCATATATCATTCATATATGTCATGCAGGTTTAGTTAAAATTTCCCATTATTCTCATAAAAAATTGTTTTGGGTGGCCTTTAAGGTTTTAGTGTTTCTCCTTGATGAAATGTTGCTAACTAACTAACATGTAATGCTATATATACAAGGTGTGGATTGTTTCTATTCTGTCAAAGTCTCTAGCTTACTCCCTTTTTTAATTTCAATCAAGTCAACTATCATATACTAAAAAGGGTAAACTACACTAATTAATCCACTTAAAATAAAACTAGTAAACTAATGTGAAAATCAAGCTAAAATATCCAAAGTAGTATACATATAGCTCAAAGTGCAAAATGCAAAAAGTACAATAAAAAGCAAAAAGAGAAAAAATATGCAAAAATACAGAAAATGAATAAAATAAAAGAGAGTTTGTAGTGGTTCACCAAAATAAAGAAATGCCAGAGATGGCAACCTCCCCACACTTAAATAATAGCATCGTCCTCGATGCTCACTCAAGCTGGGTGTGAAGGAGTGTCATCTCCTAAAGGATGGGTAGCTGGAGTCTCTATGGTGGTGGTCTGAGGAGGTGCTGACTGAATAGGGATCTTGGGATCTGTAGCCTAGATCTGATGTCGGACTTCCTGCTGTGGTGCAGCCTGCTCTATGCCTACCTGCGCAGTCTCTCTCTGTGGATGGGTCTCCTCCGCATGCTCATCCGCCTCCTCCTCAGATGGCTCTGATGGGGTGTCATGCTCGGAGGGGATGTCGCCGCCAGATCGTGTCAACAGCTTCAGGTGCTCAAAGCGTCGCCGACTGCGATGCTCAGATCTCTCATACCGGCGCTGGTTGCAGCGCTCCATCCTGTCTAGCTGCTAAAACAAGTGGTGCACTAGGTGATAAACTGGCTCTGAGGCAGGTGGAGGTGCAGTAGTGGCAGCAGGGGTAGCTGTGGAGGAAGAAGGACCAGCGGAAGGTGTGGCTGTCTCATCAGTAGCAGTGAAGGGTGGGGGTCTGTAGCCCAAAGCTAGAAAGTTCCTACTATGAGGAATAATCTTCCTGCAGTCTGCAGCCGGTGGCTTCTCATCGGCATCCTCCCAAGGCACGTCAACTCGACGGCCCATCCGTGTAACCAAATAGGGAAAGGGAAGAGTGCCTCAGACGTGGACCCTGGCCATGTAGGACCGGAGAAAGTGTGGCAGGTACAGGTCCTTACCCTCCATCACACACCAAAGAAGGGTGATCATAGCGGCCGGTATCACGGTCTCATGGGTACTTGGCATAACATAGTTGCTCAAGATCTGGTGCCATAGCCGAGCCTCATCATTTAAGTAAATCCGCTTGATTCCCTTAGGCATGGTGGTGTCTTGACCCAATTCCCATGGAACAGTCAGGTCAAGGGCAATTCTCGCCTTGACTGCATCCCAATCAAATCACATAAAGCACATGTCCTCCTCAGCCCTTTTGTAACCATCAGGCTGATCGGACTTAGGTGGGAGCTGCAGAATGGCCTCAATGGTCTCTTCAGTGACCAGTATCTGCTTGCCTCTTAGGTTAACTGCATCTAGGGAAGTGATGAAGTAATTGCAATAAAATTCCCTTACCCAAGATGCATTGACTTCTGTAAGGTTTCTTTCCAGGAAGAACCAGCCTCTTTCTTTGATCTGATTAGAGGTGTATTGCTGGAGTTCATTTGGGATTTTCAGAGTCCGCTCTAAATACAGGTTCCTGGAGGTTGCAAACGCAGGATATTTTAACTCACATAATCGGTTTGCAAACCTTATGGGATCAGTAGTAGGGAGTAGCTGGTCAGCCTTCTCCTGCGTGGTAAAGTGTTTCTCTCGCCAGGAGGCATCATGCATAAGATCTATGATAGACATTGATGAGTCTCCTCTTTTACGTTTGCCAGTGGCAGCCTTTCCTTTTCCCTTTCTCTGGGAATCTGACATCCTATAAAACAGAAAACCAGGATATAATAAAAATAGGAAAACAAATAGGCAAATAGGTTGATGATGATTCAGATAGAGATAGAAATAGCAAAAATTGGAATCAAACATCAACAATGCAATTTATGATCCAGGAGATCAAATAGAATAAGAATGCGTGCCCTGGCATTCATAAATTGGTTTGGTGAAAGCTAAGGAAAGCACAGTTGAAAATGTCAAAACCAAGACATGAATAGAAACATTTTACAGAAAATTGAGTAGTATTTCGGCTAAAATTGGACTGTCCCGGAAAATAAACAGCAACAGAATAGTTCATATGAATCAAAAAATAAAGCCGCTATTACATATAAGGAATATGAACATGAAAAAGGCAATGTAAAAAGAAGTATGAAACAAGAAAGTACAACATATGAACAATAGCAATAGCACAGACACAGCAGAATTACGAAAAATCATAAAGCAAGAAACACGAACAACGCAATTATCAGACCTAAATCCACTAACCACATCCTAGGCTACCTAACAACCTAGAATCCACTACAACATGCATATCTAACTAGCCTAAATATGAACAAAAAGATAAAAATATGAAGTAACTACGAATGGATAGAAGGGTGACGTTTTGCGGAACCTGGAAGGCTAAAGAAGGAGATTGGGGCAGAGAGGTGGCTGAGGAATGGTGGTGATGGCGTCCGGCGCGGCGGCGGAGGTTGGCGCGGTGGCGGTGGCTGCTGTGTGGTGCAGGGGCTGCGGGAAAGGAAGGGGTAGTGGGGATAGGAAGGGTTGGGACGGGGGTTGAGGGTGTTGGTGGTTGGAGGTGGCGCGGCTGTTGTGGGCAGCGGGGAGGGTGGCAATCGCGGAGGGGGGCAGCGGCGGTGGAGGGAGAAGGGGGAAGAAGAAGAAGAAAGAGGGGGGAGGAAGGGGGTTGATGTGCGGAAAACGATCCGACACAAAACTCACCGGCAAGTGCACCGGGTCGCATCAAGTAATAAAAACTCACGGGAGTGAGGTCGATCC
>NC_029777.3:43528625-43568164 GCF_000817695.3 Arachis duranensis | reverse complement strand
TGTTTGTGCATGTGACGCGATTGCGTCAGGGACGCGACCGCGTGGTTCATTTTGTGCGAAACGCACAATGGCCACACGATTCCAGCACAACTTTCTGGGTGTTGGGTCTTTACGCCGATTTTCAGCTCACGTGACCGCGTGATTGATGTGGACGCGTGGGGGGTGTTTTATCGCAACTGACGCGATCGCATGAGTGATGTGGTCGCGTCCCACGTCCCCTTTTTTTTTTAACTGAATGCAAAATGCAATGCCAATATGAATGTTATGGAAAACTCCAGGTTCAATACAATAAAATAAAATAAAACTTGAAAACAAATAAAAATGAGGAAGGAACGATCATACCATGGTGGGTTGTCTCCCACCTAGCACTTTTTGTTAAAGTCCTTAATTTGGACATTTGATGAGCTTCCTGTTATGGCGGCTTATGTTTAAATTCATCCAAAAATCTCCACCAATGCTTGGAATGCCAATAGCCTCCGGGGTCCCAAACTAGGCATGTGAAGCTTCTGAACAGCTTCAAACAGATTTTCAGACTCCCGGGGTGATGAATATCAGAGTATTTTTCAGGATCCCAAACTTTGGTTCCAAATCTGCCTTTGTTTTGATCTATACTTTTCCATTCGGGCGGTTTGGAAATTAGATTCTCACCAAGATGACCAAACATTTTCCGAGATCCTATCAAGTGAGCTTGACACCAACTTCTGCACCTCAAATTGAAGTGCGAAACCTCATTGGATCTTGCATACCAGCGCTGAGCGCGAGTCATTTCCCTTTTTCTCTTAAAGCTGCAAAGAGCTCTAAGCTGGCCATCTGTTTCAAGCAAACCATATTCAAGTGGAAAAATAAAGATAAGAGTCAAGGATTTTACCCACTTGAAGTCTGTATTGGGTGGTAATGGCCTTGGGATCAGTGTTTCCAGTGGTTCTGCAAGATCTACTCCCATGTGGTCTTCAGTGGATTCCTCCACTTCCTTGCAAACCTTTTCCATTCCAGCCATGTTCTGGTCAAAGTCTTCCATATCTTCCTCATCACTTGAGTCATAAATAGGAGGTTGAGAAAAGTCGACCTCTGCATCATCTTCGTATTCACTTGGGGAAGATTTTTCTGTCTCAGAGAATTCACTCGCGGCTGCAAGTTCATCACTAGGAGGACTTGACTGGTGACTATCATCATCATAGAAATATGCGTCTTGAGTTACTCCGTCCAGTTCTTCATAAGATATCCGCGTTGGAGGTTGTGCAACATCCTCTTTAGCGTCAGTTGTAACATCCTTGACATGGTCTTCCATGACTCTGTATTCCCTAGGTGGTTCAGCATCTCCTAAATCTTCAACCAACTCTTTTTCTTCTACAATGACAGCGTCCTCTACTTGTTCCAGTACGAAGTTATGCTCTATGCTGTCCACTGGAGTCTCTTATGTCTTCTTCACAGTACATTCTTCATTAGATTCTCCACATGAAGCCATGGGGTTCTGTTGAGTAGCTGAACGTCTGGAAGATAATTGATTTATTGCTTGCTCTAGTTGATGAAGGGTTGCATTGAACTGGTTTACTGATTCCTCGAAGCGCACCTGTGATTCTTGGCTTGATGGATATGGACATGGTGCAAAAGGGAGTGGTGGTTCTTGGGAGTAATTGGATTGGCGTTGGGGTGGGTAAGGATCCTGTGGTAGTGAATGGTGAAAAGAAGCTTGTGAGTGTGGTGGTTTGAAGTTATGTCGAGAGGATGGTCTCTGAGCACAGGGTGGGGCTTGTTGGTAGCTACTAGGCGGTCCACCAAATCTTTCAACTGGGTATGCATTGTAGAATGGTCGTTGTCCATGATATCTTGGAGGGTGTTGTTGCCTAAAGGGTTGATTAGATCCTCTTGACTCCATCCATCCTTGATTGGTCTGACCTTGATGCATATTCCTGATGTGGTTTCTATTTCCTTCAACAAAGTTAGAAAACAAAAGTCCTTTCTTACAAATGTTCTGGTTGTCACAAGTAACAAACCCCTTAAAATTGTTAACCGAAGTATTTAAACCTTGGGTCGTCTTCTCAAGGAATTGCAGGGAGGTATGTTCTTATTATTGGTTATGGGTTTTGTAAATTGGGGTTTTGAGAATGAGGAATAAATATGGCAAATAATTTAAATGACAATTAAAATAAATAAATACTCTAAAGTAAATCCTTTGGCAAGGTATGAGAAATTGGAAGTCGAGACTTAGTTATTCTCATCAATAATAATGAAAGTTGAATCTTAATTCCACTTAGTTAACCTTTGCTAAAGCAAAGGAAAGTCAAGGGACTAATTAGTTTGACCTTCGAATCCTATTTATTTCCTAAGAAAAGGTTGGGATTATTGAAGTTCAGTTCAATTAGCAAAGATAACAGTTATCAATTATGTTGAGCTAAGATAACTCCCGCGTTACTGATTTCTTAACCAAGACCAAAAGGAAAGGGATTAAATCTACTAGAATAAGAATGTCTTCAGATTGGGAATAATCAATGACAATAATAAAGAAAGCAATATTAAACTGAAATACCTCAAATAACATTAATTCGAAAGAGTAATCTGTAACATAGAAGAATTCATAAACTGATTTGAAAAGCAAGTAATGAAAAAGGAATATTGAACCTGATAAGAAGATGAGATAAATTCCTAATTTCTAAAAATCCTAATCCTAAATCCTAAAAGAGAGGAGAGAGCCTCTCTCCCTCAAAACTAAATCATGGACGGTGACTAAAAATTCCAAATTCCCTGAATGGATGCATTCCCACACTTCATAACCTCTGGCCTATGCCTTCTGGACTTGGATTTGGGCCAAAAAGGGCTTCAGAATCCGCTATGAGCGTTTTCTGCAATTTCTGGTGCGTGGCCTCTGTCGCGCGTCCACGTGGGTCACGTGGTCGCATCAATTGGAGTCTTCCTTATCGCGCGGTCGCGTCAGTCATGCGGCCGCGTCATAGCTGTTCTTCTTTAGGCGCGTGGTCGCGTCAGTCATGCGGCCGCGTCGCTGCTTCTTTGCGCTTGGCATGCGGCTGCGTCGTCCATGCGGTCGCGTCGCTGCCAGTTTCTTCACAAACTCTGTTTTATGCTTTCCTTCCATTTTTGTATGTTTCCTTTTGCATCCTTTAAGTTATTCCTGCCTTAGAAGATCTGAAACTACTCAACACACTAATCATGACATCGAATGGAAATAAAGGTAATTAAAATAATTAATTTTAAAGCATAGAAAACATATTTTTCACATACATCACATAATAAGGAAGGGAAAGTAAAACCATGCAATTAATATGAATAAGTGGGCGATGGATTGAATAAATCACTCAAACTAAGCACAAAATATATCATAAAATATGGGTTTATCAATGTATCTCACGGATGCCTCATATGCAATCCGTTGTAAAGCTTTCCCGACCACTTTAACCAAGACAGCAATAAAGTGGTTCGACAGCCTGCCACCCAGATCAATAACAAGCTTCGATGACCTCACCAATAAATTTCTAGCCAGATTCTCCATCCAAAAAGACAAAGCCAAACATGCCCCAAGCCTATTAAGGATTAAGCAAGGAGATCGGGAAGGCCTCCGAACTACATGGAGAGATTCAACAAGGCCTATCTGGATATACAAAGCTTGCCAATAGAAGCAGCCATCATGGTCCCTTTAGCCATTCCATATCAAAAAAGCATCCAACATCTCTAAACAAAGTACAAGAAAGGGCAGAGAAGTATATTAACATGGAGGAGAATTCCCAACTAGGAGAAACCTCTAAATCCGGATTCTCCTACCCCCTAGGGATAAGGATAAAGAGTCCAGGAAAAAAGAAGACCAGCCCACTGAAAAACCTAGAAAATACCACAATTACACTCCACTCAGAGTGTTCCTTATGGATGTATACAGAGAGATATGCAACACTGAGAAGATTCCACCCCCTCGTCCGATTAAACATAGAAGAAGAGAAAGTCAGACAGAGTACTACGAATACCACCGACTCTACGGGCACCCTACCAATGAATGCTACGACCTAAAGAACGTTATAGAAAAGTTAGCCCGGGAAGGAAGATTAGACAGGTTCCTAGCTAAAAAAATAGATGAACCAAAGAAAAGAAGAAGGGAAGAAGAGATCGGGCGAGATGAGCGTCCACATTGCACCCCCGAGAGGCTTGTTCACATGATAAATGGGGGATTCACAAGAGGAGGGATCTTTAAATCGTCACGCAAAAGATACCTCAAAAAGTTGTACCATGTCGGAGGAGGAGACAGGTCGGCTGACCTCCCCGAAATTACCTTCACTTAGGAAGACGCTACAGGCATCATCCCGGGACATGATGATCCCATGGTCATTACCATCATACTGGCAAATGCTAATATCTACCGAACATTGGTGGACCAAGGAAGCTCTGCAAACATCTTATTCAAATCCACCTTCGACAAACTCGGTTTGTAGGATAAAGAGCTTAGAGAATATCCGAATAGCCTGTTCGGAATTGGAGACACCCCAATCCAACCACTTAGATATATCTCACTACATACAACCTTTGGAAAGGGAACTCGGTCAAGGACACTCAACATAGACTACATCATAGTCGACATGAGCTCAGCTTACAACGCCCTAATAGGTCGGACAACACTGAACCAGCTCGTCGCAGTAGTCTCGACTCCACATTTGTGCATGAAGTTCCCAACTCCAGAAGGGATCGCCACGATAAAAGGAGACCAAAAGATTGCGCGACGCTGTTACAACGAAAGTCTGAACCTTAAAGGCAACCCCGAAGGAGAGGAAATCAATACTATTGAACTCGGGGGAGTTCGAGCTTGCGAGGAACTCCGCCAACAACCTAAAGGCGAGACTAAAGAAGTCCAGATCGGCGATGCCCAGGATAAAACATCAAACACCGGGGCGACCTTAAAAGGAGACTTAAAGGAGCCACTGATACGGTTCCTAAAGGACAACGCCAACCTCTTCGCATGGAAGGCCATAGACATGCCTGGCATAGACCCCAAGTTAATGTGCCACAAACTGGCGGTATATCCCAGATCTCGACCAGTGTAATAGAAGCGTAGGAAGCTTGGGCCCAAAAGGTCCCAAGCTGTGGAAGAGCAGGTACAAGCCTTACTAGAGGCAGGATTCATAAGGGAGGTCAAGTACCCACTATGGCTAGCCAATGTTCTCTTTGTAAAAAAGTCAAATGGAAAGTGGCAGATGTACACTGACTATGCCAACCTCAATAAGGCCTGCCTAAAAGATCCCTACCCTCTCCCAAATATAGACACTCTAGTGGATGCCTCTTCTGGATACAAGTACCTCTCCTTCATGGATGCTTATTCAGGATACAACCAAATCCTAATGTATCCACCCGACCAAGAAAAGACCTCGTTCCTAACCCCAAAAGCAAATTACTGCCACATTGTCATGCCATTCGGGCTCAAAAACACAAGAGCTACCTACCAAAGATTGATGAACAAAGTCTTTGCTGACCATATTTGAAAGCTGATGGAGGTCTCTGTAGACAACATGCTGATAAAAACACAAAGTGAGGAATCATTGTTGTCCGACCTCACCAAAGTATTCGACACCATAAGAAAGCATGGTATGCGACTTAATCCCGCGAAGTGTACCTTTGCAGTAGAAGCTGGCAAATTCTTAGGCTTCATGCTCACACAAAGAGGAATCAAGGCAAATCTGGATAAATACCATTCTATACTCAACATGAAAAGTCTGACCTGCGTCAAAGAGGTACAATAGCTCAACGGCAAACTGGCAGCTCTGTCCAGATTTCTAGCCGGATCAGCCATAAGATCTCTCCCCTTTTACACAACATTAAGGAAGGGAAAGTGGTTTGAATGGATGACAGAGTGCGAGCAAACGTTCCAAAATTTCAAAAAATTCTTGGGGCAACCACCCATTCTCACCCGACCACGGGAAAATGAAGAACTCATACTATATCTTGTAGTAGGAAGTCCGGCAATAGCCTCAACACTAGTCACAGAAGACGAAAGTGGGTAACAACCCATCTACTTTATCAGCAAGTCTCTACAAGGGTCCGAACTAAACTATCAAAAGATAGAAAAGTTCGCCTACGCCCTCATACTCACTTCAAGATGACTCCACCCATACTTCCAAGCTCACACTATTAAGGTTCAGACCAACCAGCCCATAAAAGGCATCCTACAAAAAACAGACTTAGCTGGAAGAAATCTACATTGGGCACTCGAGTTATCCGAATTTGATCTTCAATACGAAGCCCGGACAACCATCAAATCACAGTATCTAGCCGACTTCATTGCCGAGTACACGACACCTCGGGAACTCCCACAAAATGGAATCCCTATGTGGATAGTTCTTCAAACAAAACCGGGAGTGGTGCAGGTGTAATTATAGAAAGTGATCAAGGGAACCCAAATCGAGCTCTCACTAAAGTTCAAATTCCCTGCCTCAAATAATCAAGCTGAATATGAGGAACTACTGGCTGGTTTAAGGCTAGCTAGGGAAATAGGAGTTCAAAAGCTTACTATCTTCAGTGATTTACAAGTAGTAACCTCACAAATAGAAGGGAGCTACCAAGCCAAAGATCCCACTATGAAAAAGTACCTAGACAAAACCAAAGAACAATTCAGACAATTCAGGGGATGTGAGATCCGACACATACCCGGGAGCAGAATGCCCAAGCTGATGCACTTTCCAAATTAGCCAGCACCAAACCAATGGGCAATAATAGAAGCCTCATCCAAGAAACACTGCAAAGTCCAACAATCTTGGAGGAAAAAAAGGTCCTAACCATATCAGGTCAGGATCAAGGATGGATGACCCCCATAATCAACTACCTCAAGTCAGAGATGCTTCCCATAGATGAAAAGGAGGCAAAAAGGCTAATGTGAGGGCAACATGTTATATAGGAGAGGGATCCCAACACCCCTCCTAAAATGTGTGCCAACCTCCAACACAAGGGAAGTCCTGGAAGAAGTACACAGTGCTATGTGTGGCAACCACCTGGGGGAACGAGCTCTTTCTAAAAAAGTACTCAGAGCTGGGTTCTTTGGCCAACTTTGTAAAAAAAAGGCAACTGAGTTGGTAAAACGTGCCCACCATGTTAGAAGCATGCTAATTTCTATATCGCACCACTAGAAGAGCTCATCAGTGTTACATCACCCTTGCCAATTGCAAAATGGGGGCTCGACCTCCTTGGACCCTTCCCTCAGGGATTAGGACAAGTCAAATTCCTCATTATAGAAATAGATTATTTTACAAAATAGATTGAGGCAGAGCCCTTAGCTACTACCACCACCCAAAGAAGTCGGAAATTCCTATATAGGAATATTATCACAAGGTTTGGGGTCCCAAACTCCATCACTACAGATAACGGCACTCAGTTCACTGACACGGGTTTCAAGAACTTGGTAGCTGACTTGAAAATAAAGCACCAATTCACATCTGTAGAACACCCACAAGCCAACAGACAGGCAGAAGCCGCTAACAAAGTCATACTGGCTGGGTTAAAAAGGAGACTATAGGACGCAAAGGGAACTTGGGCTGAAGAGCTCCCACATGTCCTATGGGCATATCGGACAACTCCACACTCCACCACAGGAGAATCACCCTTTCTACTTGCTTACAGGATGGAGGCAATGATTCCAGTGGAAATAGAACAAAGGTCTCCCAGAATGATCTTCTATAATGAAGAGACCAACTTGCAAATTCAAAATAAAGAGCTCGACCTACTTTCAGAAGTTCAAGAAAGAACTCGGATTAGAGAGGAAGCATTAAAGCGTCGAATGGATCTAAGGTATAATCAGAAGGTAGCCCAGCGAAGCTTCGCCACCAACGATCTCATCTTAATCCGAAATGACATCGGAGCAGGTAGGTCAGGAGAAGGGAAGCTAGCGGCTAATTAGAAAGGGCCATACCGAGTTGTAGAAGTATTGGGAAAAGGTTATTACAAGGTGTCCGACCTCGAAGGGCGAGAGCTACTAAGGTCATGGCATGCCTGTAACCTAAGAAGGTACTATAGCTAGAAAATAATGAAAGATCTTAGGTTAAAAGTGCACTCTTTTTCTTGAAAAGCTTTTTTAATGAGGCACCAGACTAAGATCTATGAAAATCACTCGACCTAGAAGGGTAAGCACTCATATGTATACACTTTTGTTCATATTTCTACTTTTTATTATCATTTGAATAAAGTTTTCAAATTCCCTAAAAAGTTTCCTACCAATACGCATTAACCTAAGCTCATAAAACGCAAAAATTCATCGCCCGATTACAAGAAGGTCGGCAAGGTGAAAAATTCATCGTCCGATTATGAAGAGGTCAGCAAGGTGAAAGTGGTAGTAGCAAGTTAATGCAAGAAGTTATAAAAAGTAATCCATAAAAAGGGACCTGACGAGGTCTGACTAAAAATGGATTACTAAAAATAACTTAACAAGGCCCGATAGAGAAGTCGGACTAACGAAAGGATCACTAAAAAGGGACAAAGACATCTCGCAATGGCCGAAGAATGGCCAGGAATGCTTTGCTGAAAGGTACGAAGTCTTGAAAAAAAAAGACACTACTTAAAAAGCAAACTGATGAGCGGATAATTTATACGCTTTTTTGGCATTGTTTTTAGGTAGTTTTTAGTATGATTTAGTAAGTTTTTAGTATAATTATTGGTTTTTATGCAAAAATCACATTTCTGGACTTTAATATGAGTTTGTGTGTTTTTCTATGAGTTTAGGTATTTTCTGGCTGAAATTGAGGGACCTAAACAAAAATCTGATTCAGAGGCTGAAAAAGGACTGTAGATGCTGTTGGATTCTGATCTCCCTGCACTCGATATCGATTTCCTGGAGCTACAGAAGCCCAATTGGCGCGCTTTGAATTGCGTTCAAAAGTAGACATCTTGGGCTTTCCAGAAATATATAATAGTCTATACTTCGCCTGAGTTTTGATAATGCAAACTGGTGTTTTAACACCAACTTTCTACCCTTTTCTGGCGTTAAACGCCAGAACTGGCATAAAAGCTAGAGTTAAACGCCCAAACTGGCACCAGAGCTGGCGTTTAACTCCAAGAAAAGCCTATGCAGGTGAAAGCTTCAATGCTTAGCCCAAGCACACACCAAGTGGGCCCCATAAGTGGATTTCTGCATCATTTACTTATTTCTGTAAACCCTAGGTTACTAGTTCGTTATAAATAGGACCTTTTACTATTGTATTTTCATCATAGGGGGATCTTTAGATCATTTTTGAGACTATCTTTGTATCATTTTGATCTCTTGATCACGTTTAGGGGGCTGGCCATTCGGCCATGCCTAGACCTTCATCACTTATGTATTTTCAACGGTGGTGTTTCTATACCTCATAGATTAAGGTGTGGAGCTCTGCTGTTCCTCATGAATTAATGCAAATACTACTATTTTCTATTCAATTCAAGCTTATTCTTTTTCTAAGATGTTCATTCACACTTCAACATAATGAATGTGATGATCAAGTGACACTCATCACCATTCTCACTTATGAACGCGTGCCTAACAACCACTTCCGTTCTACCTAAAAACAAGTTTGAATGTATATCTCTTGGCCTCCTGGTCCACGATGCATGGTTACCTCTCCTGACAACGGAAACTTCCATTCTGTGAGATTAGAGTCTTCGTGGTATAAGCTAGAATCAATTGGCAGCATTCTTGAGATCCGAAAAGTCTAAACCTTGTGTGTGGTATTCCGAGTAGGATCTGGGATGGGATGACTGTGACGAGCTTCAAAATCGCGAGTGCTGGGCGCAGTGATAGTGCGCAAAAGGATCATTGGATCTTATTCCAACACAAGTGAGAACCGACAGATGATTAGCCCTACGTAACCCGTAGCAGGACCATTTTCACTGAGAGGACAGTCGGTAGCCATTAACAACGGTGATCCCCCAACATACAGCTTGCCATGGAAAGGAGTACGCATGACTGGATGAAAGTAGTGGGAAAGTAGGTATTCAAAAGGAACAAAGCATCTCCATACGCTTATCTGAATTTCCTACCAATGAATTACATAAGTATCTCTATCCTATTTTATGTTTTTATCTATCTTTTAATTATCAAAATCCCATAACCATTTGAATCTGCCTGACTGAGATTCGCAAGATGACCATAGCTTGCTTCAAGCCGACAATCTCCATGGGATCGACCCTTACTCACGTAAGGTATTACTTGGACGACCCAGTGCACTTGCTGGTCAGCTATGCCGAGTTATGAAGAAAGTGTGTGAGATCACGATTTCGCATACCAAGCTCATTTTTCTTGTACGGCAAAGCTAGGTTCATGGGGAGAGCCGAGCTTTGAGTGCTGATTGCCACTCTCCCTTGATTTGGTCATGGGCCATGCTTTTAAAAGCGTGGCCTAAGGCTCTAAAGTGTGCTCCAACTTCAAAGTGTGCCCCAAAGCTCTTTTTTCTCCTTTTTCGCTTATTTTGTGCTTCTTTGCTTCTTTTTCTTCTTATTTTCTACAAGATTTATAAAATTAAAAGATCAAGGAAATATACCATTTAAGCATAAAAAGCATTCAATATTTAAGCACAAATCATCAATTTCTTGAATGAAAAAGCATAGAACAACATGACATCGTGACATGTCATCAGTTTAATGCCAGGATTAGCACTCAGAGGGCGTTTACACGCCAGAATGGTACAGGGATGAGAAATTCTTAACACCTCAGGATCTGTGGATCCCACAGGATCCACACCTACCTCAACCCACTCTTCCCCAAAAACTACCTCACCATTCAAATTCAAATATTTTCCCTCCCAAACCCAACCCCTAATACACGAACCCTACCCTCTCTTTCCACTCCTATATAAACCCCTCATCCATCTTTCATATTCACAAATCAAAAACACTTCTTCTCCCCCTTGGCCAAACCACTCACATCTCTCCATCTCCTCCACCTCTTCTCCATCCTTCTTTCTTCCTTTGCTCGAGGACGAGCAAACCTTTTAAGTTTAGTGTGGAAAAAGCATTGCTTTTTGTGTTTCCATAACCATCTATGGCACCTAAGGCCGGAGAAACCTCTAGAAAGAGGAAAGGGAAGGAAAAAGCTTCCACCTCCGAGTTATGGGAGATGGAGAGATTCATCTCAAAGGTCCATCAAGACCACTTCTATGAAGTTATGGCCAAGAAAAAAGTGATCCCTGAGGTCCCTTTCATGCTAAAAAAGAATGAGTATCCAGAGATCGGACATGAGATTCGAAGAAGAGGTTGGGAAGTTCTCACCAATCCCATTCAACAAGTTAGAATCTTAATGGTTCAAGAGTTCTATGCTAATGCATGGATCACTAAGAACCATGATCAAAGTGTGAACCCGAACCAAAAGAATTGGCTTACAATAGTTCGGGGAAATACTTAGAATTCAGTCCAAAAAATGTAAGGTTGGCATTCAACTTGCCAATGATGCAAGGCGATGCACGCCCCTATACTAGAAGGGTCAACTTTGATCAAAGGTTGGACCAAGTCCTCATGGACATATGTGTGGAAGAAGCTCAGTGAAAAAGAGACTCCAAAGGCAAGCCGGTTCAATTGAGAAAGCATGACCTTAAACCCGTGGCTAGAGGATGGTTGGAATTCATCCAACGATCCATCATTCCTACTAGCAACCGATCAGAAGTGACTGTAGATCGAGCTATCATGATCCATAGCATCATGATTGGAGAGGAAGTAGAAGTTCATGTGGACATATCTCTAGAACTCTACAAAGTGGCTGACAAAACCTCCACCTTGGCAAGGTTAGCCTTTCATCATCTCATCTGTCACCTATGCAATTCAGCTGGAATTATCATAGAAGAAGACATCCTCATTGAAGAGGACAAGCCCATCACTAAAAAGAGGATGGAGCAAATAAGAGAGCCCACTCATGGACCTCAACAAGAGCATGAGGAAGTCCCTCATCAAGAAATCCCTGAGATGCCTCAAGGGATGCATTTTTCTCCACAAAACTATTGGGAGCAACTCAACACCTCTTTGGGAGATTTGAGTTCCAATATGGAGCAACTAAGGATGAAGCACTAAGAGCACTCCATTATTCTCCATGAAATTAGAGAGGATCAAATAGCCATGAGGGAAGAGCAACAAAGGCAAGGAAGAGACATATAGGAGCTCAAGCGTTCCATTGGATCTTCAAGAGGAAGAACTAGCCGCCATCACTAAGGTGCACCCGTTCTTTGATTTCCTTATTCTTATCTTTCTATTTTTTTTATTTTTATGCTTTATGTGTTATCTATGTTTGTGTCTTCATTACATGATCATTAGTGTCTAGTATCTATGTCTTAAGGCTATGAATGTCCTATGAATCCTTCATCTTTCTTAAATAAAAAATGTGCCTAATTACAAAAGAACAAGAAGTAATTAAATTTTGAAATTTATCTTGAAATTAGTTTGATTATTTTGATATGGTGGCAATACTTTTTATTTTCTGAATGAATGCTTGAATAATGCATAATTTTGATAGTGAAGTTTATGAATATTAAAAATGTTGGCTCTTGAAAGAATGATGAAAAAAGAGAAATGTTATTGATAATCTGAAAAATCATAAAATTAATTCTTGAAGCAAGAAAAAGCAGTGAATAACAAAGCTTGCAAAAAAAATGGTGAAAAAGAAAAAGAAAGAAAAAGAAAAAGCAAGTAGAAAAAGCCAATAGCCCTTTAAACCAAAAGGCAAGGGTAAAGGGGATCCAAGGCTTTGAGCATTAATGGATACGAGGACCCAAAAGAATAAAATCCTGGCCTAAACAGCTAAATCAAGCTGTCCTTAACCATGTTCTTGTGTCATGAAGGTCCAAGTGAAAAACTTGAGACTGAATGGTTAAAGTCGTGATCCAAAGTAGAAAGAATGTGCTTAAGAACTATGGACACCTCTAACTGGGGACTTTAGCAAAGCTGAGTCACAATCTGAAAAGGTTCACCTAGTTATGTGTCTGTGGCATTTATGTATCCAGTGGTAATACTGGAAAACAAAGTGCTTAGGGTCACGGCCAAGACTCATAAAGTAGCTACGTTCAAGAATCAACATACTGAACTAGGAGAATCAATAACACTATCTTAATTCTAAATTCCTAGAGATGCCAATCATTCTGAACTTTAAAGGATAAAGTGAGATGGCAAAACTGTTCAAAAGCAAAAAGCTACTAGTCCCGCTAATCTAATTGGAGCTAAGCTTCATTGATATTTTGGAATTCATTGTACATTCTCTTCTTTTTATTCTTTTTTTTTCAGTTGCTTGGGGACAGGAAATCATTTAAGTTTGGTGTTGTGATGAGCGGATAATTTATACGCTTTTTGGCATTGTTTTTAGTTAGTTTTTAGTATATAATTATTGGTTTTTATGTAAAAATCACATTTCTAGACTTTACTATGAGTTTATTTGTTTTTCTGTGATTTCAGGTATTTTCTGGCTGAAATTGAGGGACCTGAGCAAAAAACTGATTCAGATGCTGAAAAAGGACTGCAGATGCTATTGAATTCTGACCTCCCTGCACTTGAAATAGATTTTCTGGAGCTACAGAAGCCCAATCGAGGCATTCTCAATTTCAGTTGGAAAGTAAACATCTTGGGCTTTCCAGCAATATATAATTGTCCATACTTTGCCCGAGTTATGATAATGCAAACTAGCGTTTTAACGCCAACTTTTTACCCTTTTCTGGCGTTAAATGCCAGAACTGGCATAAAAGCTGGAGTTAAATGCCCAAACTGGCACCAAAGCTAGTGTTTAACTCCAAGAAAAGCCTATGCAAGTGAAAGCTTCAATGCTCAGCCCAAGCACACACCAAGTGGGCCCCGGAAGTGGATTTCTGCATCACTTACTTATTTCTGTAAACCCTAGGTTACTAGTTCATTATAAATAGGACCTTTTACTATTGTATTTTCAGCATAGAGAGATCTTTAGATCATTTTTGAGACTATCTTTGTATCACTGCTGATCTCTTGATCACGTTTTGAGGGTGGCCATTCGGCCATGCCTGGACCTTCATCACTTATATATTTTCAACGGTGGAGTTTCTACACCTCATAGATTAAGGAGTAGAGCTTTGCTGTTCCACATTAATTAATGTAAATACTACTGTTTTCTATTCAATTCAAGGTTATTCTTGTTCTAAGATGTTCATTCGCACTTCAACATGATGAATGTGATGATCAAGTGACACTCATCACCATTCTCACTTATGAACGTGTGCCTGACAGCCACTTCCATTCTACCTGAAAACAAGCTTGAATATATATCTCTTGGCCTCCTGGTCCATGATGCATGGTTGCCACTCCTGACAACAGAGCCTTCCATTCCGTGAGATCAGAGTCTTCATGGTATAAGCTAAATTCAATTGGCAGCATTCTTGAGATCCGGAAAGTGTAAACCTTGTCTGTTGTATTCCGAGTAGGATCTGGGATGGCATGACTGTGACGAGCTTCAAACTCGCGAGTGCTGGGCGCAGTGACAGTGCACAAAAGGATCATTGGATCTTATTCCAACACAAGTGAGAACCGACAGATGATTAGCCCTACGTAACCCGTAGTCGGACCATTTTAACTGAGAGGACGGACGGTAGCCATTGACAACGGTGATCCCCCAACATACAGCTTGCCATGGAAAGGAGTACGCATGACTGGATGAAAGCAGTAGGAAAGCAGGGATTCAAATGGAACAAAGCATCTCCATACGCTTATCTGAAATTCCTACCAATGAATTACATAAGTATCTCTATCCTATTTTATGTTTTTATCTGTCTTTTAATTATCAAAATCCCATAACCATTTAAATCTTCCTGACTGAGATTTACAAGATGACCATAGCTTACTTCAAGCCGACAATCTCCGTGGGATCGACCCTTACTCACATGAGGTATTACTTGGATGACCCAGTGCACCTGCTGGTCAGCTATGCGGAGTTGTGAAGAAAGTGTGTCAGATCACGATTTCGCGTACCACAAATGCACAAAGCCATAACAAAGGCTAAAAAGTCGTCCAACTAAACTATAAAGAAAAGGTTCCACTTGGAACACTACCTAAAAAATTGTTGGAACATGACTGAAAAGCTTCGACAAAGAGTTCGTGCAATCAAAGGAGCCCAGGGACAACCTGAAAGAAAGGGGAAGGCCAAAAAGGTAGAAAAGCGTCCTAAGGCTAAAAAACGTGCGCTAAAAGGGACACAACTCTTCCCAAAAAGCCACGATTCCAAGACAAGGCTAGCAAATATGTTCAGACCAACTAAAAAGGTTCTATAAGAATACTAAAAAGTTGTTGGATGAGCTAGCTGATGAGCGGATAATTTATACATTTTTTGGCATTATTTTTAGGTAGTTTTTAGTAAGATCTAGCTACTTTTAGGGATGTTTTTATTAGTTTTTATCCAAAATTCACATTTCTGGAATTTACTATGAGTTTGTGTGTTTTTCTGTGATTTCAGGTATTTTCTGGCTGAAATTGAGGGACATGAGCAATAATCTGATAGGAGGCTGAAAAAGGACTACAGATGCTGTTGGATTCTGACCTCTCAGACCTCGAAATGGATTTTCTCAAGCTACAGAACTTCAAATGGCATGCTCTCAATTGCGTTGGAAAGAAGACATCCAGGGCTTTCCAGCAATAGATAATAGTATATACTTTATTCGAGTTTAGACGACGCAAACTGGCATTCAACGCCAGTTCCATGCTACATTCTGGAGTAAAACGCCAGAAACATGTCACAAACCATAGTTAAACGCCAAAAACACGTTACAACTTGGCGTTTAACTCCAAGAGAAGCCTCTGTACGTGTAAAGCTCAAGCTCAGCCCAAGCACACACCAAGTGGGTCCCAAAAGTGGATTTATACATCAATTACTTATCTTTATAACCCTAGTAGCTAGTTTAGTATAAATAGAACTTTTTGCTATTGTATTGGGAGTCTTATTCCCTATTTTCATATTTACATGATATTTGGGGAGGCTGGCCATTCGTCCATGCCTAGACCTTGTTCTTATATATTTTCAACGGTGGAGTTTCTACAAACCATAGATTAAGGTGTGGAGCTCAGCTGTACCTCGAGTATTAATACAAATTACTACTGTTCTTGTATCCAATTCATGCTTATTCTTATTCTAAGATATTCATTCGCACTTCAACTTGATGAATGTGATGATCCGTGACACTCATTACCATTCTCACTTATGAACACGTGCCTGACAAACACTTCCATTCTACCTGCGAAAGCTAGAGTGTGTATCTCTTGGATTCCTGACCCACAATGCATGGTTGCCTCGCCTGACAACCGAGCCTCCAATTCCGTGAGATCAGAGTCTTCGTGGTATAAGCTAGAATCTATTGGCAGCATTCTTGAGATCTGGAAAGTCTAAACCTTGTCTGTGGTATTCTGAGTAGGATCTGGGATGGGATGACTGTGACGAGCTTCAAACTCGCGAGTGTTGGGCATAGTGACAGACGCAAAAGGATCAATGGATCCTATTCTGACATGATCAGAAATGAAAAGAAAAATCGATTTGAAAAATAAGAAATGTTTCTTTTTTTAGTAAAAGCATAACATTGGGAAATGAAAACTATTAGCTCCACAGAGGGTTTGTGAATAAGTGATTGTCTGATAATGAGCAAGGAATATCCATCTTTCTTCCTAACAAGTTATTGGGCGTTGAAATCTCACTTATCAGATTCCATTGTGTCTGAGAACCAACAGATAATTAGCCGTACAGTGACAGCGCATTTGGACCATTTTCACTGAGAGGACGGGAGGTAGCCATTGACAACGGTAAAACCCAACATACAGCTTGCCATGGAAAGGGGTAAGAATGATTGGATGAAAGCAGTAGCAAAGCATGGATTCAGAAGGAACACAGTATCTTCATGCGCTTATCTGGAATTCCCACCAATGAATTATATAAGTATCTCTATCTTTATTTTATACTTTTTTTATCTTTATATTCGAAAACCATTATAACCATTAGAATCCGCCTGACTGAGATTTACAAGATGACCATAGCTTGCTTCAAGCCGACAATCTCCGTGGGATCGACCCTTACTCACGTAAGGTTTATTACTTGGACGACCCAGTGCACTTGCTGGTTAGTTGTGTGAAGTTGTGAAGAATGTATGTGAACCATAGTATTGTGCACCAGTTTTTGGAGCCATTACTAGGAATTGTTCGAGTTGTGAAAAGTATAAGTCACAATTTTGCCTATCACTAGCCCTAAGGATCATTTCGCCCAAACAGACAAAACAAGAGATGATCCAAAGGAGGTCGGACAGAAAAGTACCAACCCCCTATAAAAATCCACAAAGGTTGCAAAGGTATGATCAACATATCAGAAAAACATATCCATCAAAATAAAACATTAAAGACTCAAAAGGCCACCTAAAATGCATTCTCAAAGTTTAAAAGTGTTTTGATTTTCCAAAATAAAGTTGCATAGAAGCAACTAAGTGCCAAGAGAGTCAACCATATAAAAGGTTACAAAAACTAAAGTTCAAGAGTCCACAAGCCAGACTATACAAATACACAGAGATCATAAGGGGTCCAAAGTCTCCCCAGTAGTAGCATCCTAGGCTGAAGAAGGAGGAATGGTCTTCAAAGGGGCTGCATCCACAGTCTCATCCTCCCGGTTCAGAATTTGAACATCAGGATCAGACTCAGGACAGTCGACCTCAGCCGAAGGAGTTGAAGAAATCGAGGCTGCAGAAGCTTTGGCTGGCGACGCAGGGGGAGGTTCTTCATCTTCATCATCAGGGGCTGGCATGATCTTACCATCCTCCACCGTATTGTCCAGACTAAACAAAGTCAGATCAAGCTCAGGGGCAAGAATCATGACCTGGGCCTTCAAGTTTTCATACGCATCAGTCACCTGCCCACCAGGTGACCTTGAAGCTTGGCATAGTCCGCATGAGCGGACTCAAGCCTCTCCCTAGTCTCCAACAGCTCGCCGTAAGTACGGGTGTAGCTTTCTTTATGCTTTTTTGCCGTCTCCTCAGCCAAGTTAGCAGCAGCCTCGGCAGCAGTAGCTCAGGACTTCTCCCTCTCTACATCCAGCTCCAACTTTTGCCACCTTGGCGTCAAGCTCGTCCTTCAAACCTTTAATCCTGTCAAATTCAGATTTGGCCTCTTCCATAAAGGCCTTAGTCGCCTGAACAGAAGAACCATGGATCGTACAGAACAAGGCCGCACCCATATTGGCCATCTGAACACTCTTGCTGGTAATGAAATCCAAATGGCAAAAAATGTACACATCATCCAGTGGAATTTGGCCATGAGGAGCTATCAGATCGGTAGTAAAACCTACACCATCAAAGTCCTTGGCATTCAAATCGTAAGGACCAACAGTTTTTTGTCATTTGGGAGGAGGACCCACAGCAGTAGGAGAGGAGGCGGCACCAGAAGATGGTTGAACTGGATCAGAGGGAACAGTCTGGACCTGAGGAGTCGGAATGATCTTCGTCGGCCCAAAAGTATCAGAGGTCGGTTTCTTCGGAGGTAGTTGCGAAGATCCTTCTCCAGAAGTCTTCGCAGTCAGATTCTGCGCAACTGTCACCTTCTTTGCTCTACGGAAGGCCTTCATAGAGTCTGTAGACTTCACCATTTCTAAAAAAAAAAAGAAAAAGAAACCAACAAAACCATGTTAAAATTCAGAAAGGAATAGATCGACAAAGAAACCAAAAGAAAAGCTAAAAAGAAGTCGGCCACTACCCAGTTCAGCACGGAGAAGGGAAGGATCTCCCATAATCTTTTTCATGTCCAAGTGAGGAGGCTCCCCCCAATTCTCCTCTAACACACTCACAAAGGCTTGTTCTACTTCACTCAGGCACTCCCAAGGATATTTGACTACTACTACATTTTCTTGCCAACTTAAAGGGAAGGCTGGCTCATTATTTTCATCTAAGAAGAAAGGGTGGACATCTTTGACAGCTCAGACTTTAAAGTAGTTGTTCTTGAAATCATGAAAAGATTCATCATACATAGAGAATACTTTCTTCCCTTAAATTGCTCTGAAAGAAATCCAAGAGGCTTTCTTCTTAGCTATCCCAGGCTTGGTCAACACAAAAAGGTGTAGAAAGAGAGTTTGGGTAGGTCGGACACCTAATTCTTGACACAACAATTGAAAAATCTTTATAAAACCCCAGAAGTTTGGATGGAGCTGAGAAGGGGCCACATTACAAGACCACAACAGGTCGGTCTCAAAAGCAAAAAAAGGGATGGTGATACTCAGCTGACTAAAAAAGTAGTTATAAGCATAGAAAAAGGGACGTTCTCCCTGAGTTAAGGAAGGAAAATCAACCCTCTCCTTAGGGTCAGGTGACACCATTTCATATTTCTTTTCATCATCCCTATTGCTACAAATCCTATGGAATCTCCTAAGTCTTACACAATACTCGGGGTCAGCTACAGTCACACACATGAGAACTATCGAATCCAGTTAATCGGCCATACCAGCAGGAACTTTTGAAGACATCTCAACAATATTTTTTCGGGAAGACATAGGCTAACTATCCCTATAGCAAGAAAAATAAGAAATGGATTACTAAACAACTCAGGCAATAAGGGAATAACTCGGATAATAAAAAGTAATCAGCAAAAGACTCAGAGATAACAGCAAAATCGAAACCCCAGGACTCACAAACAGTAGAAGACCAACACTAAAGTCCAGGGGCACCCTTTGGATGCAATAATCTTTGCAAGGAACCTAGAAAAGAGAAGTCGACAATCTATGCCCTCAAAAAGTCTGAACACCTCTCAAGCAAAAATAATAGGGGAGCAATCAAATTTTTTAGAAGCACTTCTCCATATAGAAAACCATCATCAACAACACATCACGCAAAAATCATCAAAAGATACAACCCTTTCCTACCAACAGTTTATCTCCTTTCTCTATAGACAGTTCAAACCAAAAGCTTTAAGAAGTCATACAAGGGGGAAAAAGATAGAAACAGTGACAAAAAAGCCATAAGGAAGTAAAAACTACCAGAAACATAAAAAGGCGCACATCACAACAAACAATAAAGACGCAAAGATGCAATCTTTTTGCAGAAAGAATCAAAGCTTCTCAAGACGAAACTTAAAAATCAAAACTTTATAAAATACGCAAATAGTGAAAGCTATTGTTGAAGTATAAAAAAGAAAAGACCAACCTGTAGAAGAGAAGACGATAAACTCCTCAAAAACAACGACGAATCCGTGCCAACAATTGCCTTCGAGCAAAGAAAAAGGGAAGCTTGGGGACATGAAAGCAGAGAAAGTAGACAAACGAAGCACCTCAGCAAGTAACGAACGAAGAGCGAAGAGTGAAGAAAAAAGAAACGAAACAATGATGCTTTTAAATTCAAAATGAAATGCAAAAGAGGGAAACGAAAAAGGGGAATTAATGAGCCTTTAAACCCTCGCATGTTCCCAAGGAAGTGCAACGCGCACTGCAATTAAAAAGGAAAAGAAAGAAAAATGCTCCACATTCAAGGAGTCCTAGCAGGAGTTATACGGGAGACCGACTCAAAGCAAAAGGCTCGAGCACAACTTCCTCAAAGGGTCGAAGTCTAAAGACACGACCTTAAGGGTAAGGTTGAGCCCTAGCAGGGGCACTGTTAATACCTTGGGTCGAGCTAGGTAACTCGGGCTGATTGAATACACGAGCGACCGACCTCTTCAGGCTGGGTCGCACCCGACCTCTCCTTAAAAGAGTTTGGCCAAATCGCCACAAAGGCCCAAGTAAGCCCAAACGAAGGAACACAGCCCATTCTAGAGGCGGCAAAGCCTAGAAAGATAAGGTGGTTCCCCTAAAGGATAAGATAAGATAACTAACTTATCTTAAAGGCCCAATCCACACTACTATAAATACACTGGAGTACCCAGGTATAATTCACACTTTGATTCTACTAAAAAACCTGCCTAAAGCACGTGCTAACTTAAGCATCGGAGTCTCTTGCAGGTACCACCACCCTCTGATGATCAAGGATCAGCAGCTCCACCAGATCCAACAAGTCGGACACGACAGCTCCGGCCACCACAGCAGATCTCATCCGAGATCGACCTCCAGTTTCAGGTAACCCTCGGAACAATAATCATTTTGCTTTTTGTTTTTGAAAATATTACATTAAAAGTTTAATGATAGATGATTAAGAGATCTCTATCCCTTTATTCTTTTTAAATGAGAATATAAAATCCTTCTTTCATTCTTTGAGAGCCAATTATGACCAATGAAGATGGTAGATGTAGTTAAGTAAGTTATCACATTGGGGGCCTGGAAATTTTACTTTTGCTTCTCCAATGCAAACTTGTATCAATTGGTTATTTTTTGTCTGATATTGATGAGGTTTTAATAGCAACAAGTGGATTTTTGCTAAGACTAAGGTTTTTGTATGACATTCAATGCTGTTTTGTTGATCTCATATGTAACTCATGAATTATTACTATTACTTACTTTTGATTCTCCAAATAATCTTCACTGGAGAAGAAAATTTTGTGGCATGAGTACCAAAATCCTTAGTTGAATATTTCAATTTCATCATGTGCTTAATTGAGGCTCAAAATCAGCAAGGATAGGCAAGATAATCACATATTTAACTTATATTTGCTGCACAACTCTTGATACATTTGTACGGTGTTTCACAAATGTTTTTCCTCATGTTTTCTATTTTCTCCACTTAAGTTGATTATTTATCAACTATTCAACAGATATTTTCATCATTCATCAGGACATATGTATGTCATAAGACGAGCCTTGGCTAAATTTGTATCAATAAACAAGTTGGTACTAGTTTTTGCTATAAAAATTTTTAGTTACCATCCAACTGTGTATATAACTAAATCTTGTTCCCGTTATGACATGACAGATTTTTTCTCCATACCTATGCCCAAGATTATGTTAGTGCTTGATCTTGGTTAATTAAAAATTTGGAACTCTACTTCATTCTCTCAGCTGTATTATTGTATTGCATCTGTGCTAGGCTTTATTTGTTTACTTTTGATCATTAACCATGTGCTAACTATTGATGTAACATAGACTTGTAGTATTTGTATTATTTAAATTTGTATTATGCTTTATTACTTTTCAAGAGAACTTTGTGTATAAATATTTAATTGAATTTAAAGAAATATTTCATTTTGTAGTAAATAATTTTAGTATATTTAAATTATGTACAATAATAATAATTATTGATAAAAATAATTTGAAATTTTAGAAAAATGATATGTTGTTATTTCTAAAAGAGTAAGTATAATTAAAAAAGTCTTAAGATTTTAGTGGTAGTAGTAATGACAACTAAAAGTGAATAATATTACAATTTTAGAATTATTTTTAGCGGCTATATAAATTGCCGGTAAAATGGGTTTTTGCATCAATATTAATGGGCACTAAAATTTAATAACATTCCAACCTTAGAATTATTTTTTATGGCCATATAAATTGCCAAAAAAATGGTCGCTAAAATTTATATACTTTTTGCGGTCATTAAAAAGGTCATTACTGGAAAATGTTATAATTGTCACTAAAACTTTTTAGCGACAAAGCATAAGACGGCTAATGTTTAATTGCCGGTAAATGTATTAGCGGCAATTTCTATTGCCGCTAAAAGCACAATAAACGGCTGCTAAAAGTGATTTTTCTTGTAGTGGTTTAATTTAGTTTAGACTTAAGTAGAATTTCAATTTCAATTTTGAATCATTTTCAAAGTTAGCTTATTTTAGTTTTCTAACCTTAGTGGATTTAGGTTGATTAATTTAGGTTAGATTCAATGCATTGAATATCGGTAAATATTTAGTTAATAGTATTATTATTGAGTTCAAAATATGCCAATATGAGTAAATATCGGTACTCTTCGATGAACTTAACTTTGCTAATATTTCATCGTATATCTTTTATCATTATGTTACTAATGTCATTTACATTTGTAACTCATATATATTATTACTTGTGTTTTAATATATCCAGTTTTCATAATTATCCATTTAAGATATTTATAACTTGAATCGCTGACTTAGTAGTAAAAATGAGTGACACGTACCCCCCACATCTCATTCAAACATTAAGCAAGCTAAATTACCATTAATAATCATCATCATCATCAGCGTTCCTTTTTGGAGAAAAGAAAGAGAAAGGACCATGGGTGAGAGAGAGATTTCCATGGAACCTCCGAGCTTCCGAGCTTGATTTCGTGCGATCCGTAACTCCAATAAAAAATCAAATTCGATAAAAGTGTTCGTATCCTCCTCCTATACACGTTGGTGTTACTTTTGTCCGATAGAAGTTGACGGTGATGCAACTCTCCTTCCCTTTGAGTTTGCCTAATTAGTGTTATGGGAGGCACAAATGATTTCTGATGCTTTTCTCTTCAGCAGTTCAGTCAGAAAGCTTCTCCAGAATCTTCATTGTTGTGATTTCTTCACGGAGGTAGGTTTTGGAAATTTTATAATAATTTGATGTGAGTTTGATAAGTGAATGTTGGTTTGATTGATTGTTGTTTGAGTTTGATTAAGTTTATGTTGAATTATTGTTGTTTGCTTGAGATTTTGGTTCAGCTATGTATGAACAGCTAGCTCGAGTGTTTTGATGATTTTGGGACTATTGTGATGTGGTATTTTGAAAATAAACTTGATGAGGTTTGAGCGCCGCGAGATTAAAGTGAATTATGTGAAGAAACGGTTACTGAACCCGTTGAATAACAAGTTAAAAACAAGTAATTTTGATGAAATTTTGATAAGTTTGATTTGGTTCTTTGAAAGACATAAAATCCTTATGTTTTGATTTTTTTTATGGCCAAAATATAATTAAGAAAAAGTTTTGGGGGTGAAAGTTAATTAAAAGAAAGTTTAGAGTTTAAAACGGAATTTTTGGAAGTTTAGTGATTAAAATATAATTTTTTAAAATTTTTGGGGATCAAAATAAATTTTCCAAAGTTTTAAGAATTATATTACCTGATTTTGAATTCCTAAAGAAATAATTATGTTTTGAGTATTATCGAGAAGAGTATTATGATTGAATTTGATTTATCAAGAAAAGAGTTTGAGAAACGGTTTGGATGGACCCGAAAAGGGTGGCAAAGTCTGGGTTTTAGGGAAAGTGTTGTCGAACTTTTTAGAAGAATTTTGAGCAGTTTTATTTTGGTTAATTTCGATTGAAAGAAGTGTTTTATTTGATTTTGATTTATTTAAAAAAAGAATGAATTATGATTAAGTTTAAATGATTTGGTTTTGAAATGATATTAGTTGTCGCTCCCCTGAAGTCTAGAGGCCTTGCCGAAGGGTTTAACTAATAAATATCACTACAAGAAAACAAGCCTTTTGCTACAATTTTAAAGCATGGCGAAAAGTAAAAAAAAAGCATAGCGATAGCTTTTCACCACACTTTTTGAGCTACCGGCACACTTTTGAAAGGGGCACAGTTGCAAGAGTGCTGGTTGCTCTATCGCCACGCTTTTGGTGACCTATTGATGAGCGGATAATTTATACGCTTTTTGGCATTGTTTTTATATAGTTTTTAGTTTGATTTAGTTAGTTTTTAGTATATATTTATTAGTTTTTAAGAAAAATTCACATTTTTGGACTTTACTATGAGTTTGTGTGTTTTTCTGTGATTTTAGGTATTTTCTGGCTGAAATTGAGGGACCTAAGCAAAAATCTGATTCAGAGACTAACAAAGGACTGCGTATGCTGTTGGATTCTGACCTCCCTGCACTCGAAGTAGATTTTCTGGAGCTACAGAACTTTAAATGGTGCGCTCTTAATTGCGTTGGAAATTAGACATCCAGGGCTTTCCAGCAATATATAATAATCCATAATTTGTGCGCATTTTGATGACGTAAAATGGCGTGAAAACGCCAGCTCTCTGCCCTTTTCTGGCGTCAAAACGCCAGAACTGGCAAAAAAGTTGGAGTTAAACGCCCAAACTGGAACCAAAGCTGGTGTTTAACTCCAAGGAAGACCTCCACACGTGTAAAGTTCAATGCTCAGCCCAAGCAAACACCAAGTGGGTCCGAAAGTGGATTTCTGCATCATTTACCTATTTCTGTAAACCCTAGTAGCTAGTTTCATTATAAATAGGACATTTTACTATTGTATTTTCATCTTGGTATCTATCTTTGATCAGTTTATGCGATCTTAGACATTGGGGAGGCTGGCCATTCGGCCATGCCTAGACCTTGTTCTTATGTATTTTCAACGGTGGAGTTTCTACACACCATAGATTAAGGTGTGGAGCTCTGCTGTTCCTCGAGTATTAATGCAATTACTACTATTTTCTATTCAATTCAGCTTATTCTTGTTCTAAGATATTCACTTACACTTCAACCTGATGAATGTGATGATCCGTGACACTCATCATCATTCTCACCTATGAACGCGTGACTGACAACCACTTCCGTTCTACTTAAGATTGAGCGTGTATCTCTTAGCCTCCATTCCGAAAGATCGGAGTCTTCGTGGTATAAGCTAGAATTATTGGCGGCCATTCCTAAGATCCGAAAAGTCTAAACCTTGTCTGTGGTATTCCGAGTAGGATCTGGGAAGGGATGACTGTGACGAGCTTCAAACTCGCGAGTGTTGGGCGTAGTGACAGATGCAAAAGGATCATTGGATCCTATTCCAACATGATCGAGAACCGACAGATGATTAGCCATGCGGTGACAGCACATTTGAACCATTTTCACTAAGAGGACGGGAGGTAGCCATTGACACCGGTGAAACCCAACATATAGCTTGCCATAGAAAGGAGTATGAAGGATTGGATGAAGGCAGTAGGAAAGCAGAGTTTTAAGAGGGATGAAGCATCTCCTTACGCTTATCTGAAATTCTCACCCATGATTTACATAAGTATCTCTATCTTTATTTTCTGTTTTATTTATCTTTTAATTATTAAAACTCCATAACCCATTTGAATCCGCCTGACTGAGATTTACAAGGTGACTATAGCTAGCTTCAAGCCGACAATCTCCGTGGCATCGACCCTTACTCACGTAAGGTTTATTACTTGGATGACCCAGTGCACTTGCTGGTTATTTGTGCGAAGTTGTGGAAAAGAAGGAGATTACAATTGTGCATACCAATTTGTTGGCGCCATTGTGTATCACAATTTCGTGCACCATGTTTTTGGCACCGTTGCGAGGGATTGTTCGATTTTGGACAACTGACGGTTCATCTTGTTGCTCAGATTAGGTAATTTTTATTTTATTTTCGAAAAGTTTTCAAAAATTTTCTTCTTTTTTTCGTTTTTCCAAAATTAATTTTCAAAAAAACCCACAAAAATTCATAAAATCATAAAAACTGAAAAATATTTCATGGTTCTTGTTTGAACATAGGGCCAAATTTTAAGTTTGGTGTCAATTGCATTATTTTAATTGTCTTGAAATTTTCGAAACACATGCATTGTGTTCTTGATGATCTTCAAGTCGTTCTTAATGAATTGCCTTGTTTGATCTTCATGATTTATTGATTTGCACTGCATGATGTTCTACATATGCATTCTTGCATTCATATGGCCCAAACATGAGAAAGTTCTAAGCTTGGTGTCCTCCATGTTTTCTTTCATTAAGAAAACTGAGTTCTTGATGTTCATCTTGATCTTCAAGATTATTCTTGGTATTCATCTTGACGTTCATAATGTTCTTACATATATCTTGTGTTTTGATCCAAGAATTATATGTTTCAACTCATTTTGTTGTTTTTCAAAATTGAAAACATATCTTCTTGAATAAAGGATTTAGCAAAATGAAGATCCAAGAACATAAAGCAGAGGCATTACAGAGAAAAAGATGGGCGTTCAAAACACCCAGTGAAGAAGGAAAACTGGCGTTTAAACGCCCAAACCATGTAGCAATTAGGCGTTAAACACCCAAAACATGTAGCTCCGGGGCATTTAACGCCAGGATGACACAAGGAGAGAAATTTTGTTTTCAAATCAAATCTTTTTCAAATCTTCATAATTTTTCAAAATCAAATCTTTTTCAAATCAAATATTTTCAATCATATCTTTTCAAACATATCTTTTTCAAAATCAAATCTTTTCCTCATATTTTTCAAAAATCTTTAAATTATAGAATCATATCTTTTAGTTTCTTGTCAGTCAAGTAATCAATTTTAAGTTTAAAAATCAAATCTTTTTAATTTCCTTTTCAAATCTTTTTCAAAATAAATTCAATCATATCTTTTTCAAATCATATCTTTTTCAGAAATTTGATTTCAAAAATCTTTTCTAAACTTCCTATCTTTTCAAAATTAATTTTCAAATCTTTTTTAACTAACTAATTGACTTTTTGTTTGTTTTACTATTTCTTATCTTTTTCAAAACCCCAACCAATTTTTAAAAAATTTATTTTGAATTTTATTCTTTTTTATTTTCAAAAATTCTTCCCCCTCTCTTATCTTTTTCTATTTAAACACTAAGATTCCTCCTCCATTGTCAATTCAAACCCCATCTTTCTTTGAGTGTTCGAATTCTTTCTTACCTACCTCATCCTTCCATTCTTGTTTTCCTCTGACACCTCAAGGAATCTCTATACTGTGACATAAAGGATTCCATATTTTCTTTGTTTTCTTTTCTTTCATATGAGCAGGAACAAAGATAAAGACATTCTTGTTGAAGCTGATCATGAACCTGAAAGAACTCTGAAGAGGAAGCTAAGAGCAGCTAAAGCACAAAACTCTGAAGAGGACCTCACTGAAATTTTTGAAAAGGAAGCAGCAAAAGAAACAATTATGGACGAACCAAACAACAATGCAAGGAAGATGCTTGGTGATTTTACTACACCAACTCCCAACTTCTATGGAAGAAGCATCTCAATCCCTACCGTAGGAGCAAACAATTTTGAGCTAAAGCCTCAATTAGTTCCTCTACTGCAACAGAACTGCAAGTTTTATGGACTTTCATCAAAAGACCCTTATCAGTTTTTAACTGAGTTCTTGCAGATCTGTGATACTGTTAAGACTAATGGAGTTGATCCTGAAGTCTACAAACTTATGCTTTTCCATTTTGCTGTAAGAGACAGAGCTAGAACATGGCTGGACTCATAACCTAGAGATAGCCTGGACATTTGGGATAAGCTGGTCACGGCTTTCTTAGCCAAGTTCTTTCCTCCTCAAAAGCTGAGCAAGCTTAGAGTGGATGTTTAAACCTTCAGACAGAAAGAAGGTGAATCCCTCTATGAAGCTTGGGAGAGATATAAGCAGCTGACCAAAAAGTGTCCTTCTGACATGCTTTCAGAATGGACCACATTAGATATATTCTATGATGGTCTGTCTGAATTTTCCAAGATGTCACTAGACCACTCTGCAGGTGGATCCATTCACCTAAAGAAAACACCTGCAGAAGCTCAGGAACTTATTGAAATGGTTGCAAATAACCAGTTCATGTATACCTCTGAGAGAAATCCTGTGAGTAATAGGACGCCTCAAAAGAGAGGAGTTCTTAAAATTGATGCTCTGAATGCCATACTGGCTCAGAATAAATATTGACCCAACAAGTCAATATGATCTCTCAGAGTCTGAATGGATTGCAAAATGCATCCAATAGTGCTAAAGAAGCATCTTCTGAAGAAGAAGCTTATGATCTTGAGAACCCTACAATGGCAGAGGTGAATTACATGGGTGAAGCCTTTGGCAACACCTATATTCCTTCATGGAAAAATCATCCAAATTTTTCATGGAAGGATCAACAGAAGCAAGGCTTCAATAATAACAATGGTGGAAAAAATAGGTTTAGCAATAGCAAACCTTTCCCATCATCATCTCAACAATAGACAGAGCATTCTGAGCAGAATCCTTCTAGCTTAGCAAACATAGTCTTTAATCTATCTAAGGCCACTCTTAATTTCATGACTGAGACAAGATCCTCCATTAGAAATTTGGAGACACAAGTGGGCCAGCTGAGTAAAAGGGTTACTGAAACTCCTCCTAGCACTCTCCCAAGCAATACAGAAGAGAATCCCAAAGGAGAGTGCAAGGCCATTGATATAATCAACATGGCCGAAACCTTAGAGGAGGAGGAGGACGTGAATCCCAACGAAGAAGACTTCAGGGAACGTCCAATGGTCAGTAAGGCAATTTCTGGGCCCCCAAAACCCAATCCAACTTATTTCTGAAGCTATTTAAGGCCAAATTGAAGTTAGATGAAGGGGAAAAATTAGGTTTAGGTGTTTATCATGTTGTAGGTCATTTTCTAGAGAGAGAAGCTCCACCCCTCTCTCTAGAATTAGGGTTTTTAGCTTAGTTTCCTTTTAATTTCAGCACTTTAATTCTTGTTTTGATGTAGTTTCATTTATGTTTCTATGCTTTATTGTCTTTATCTTCTTCATCTCTTTTGTTGTTTTCTCTTTTATGTTAATTTTTATGTTATAAACACTTTTGTTACTTTCACTTCCATTTAATGCAAATTTATGTTTCCATGTCATTTATTGCTTTCTTTAGTTGTCATTGTCATTTTCTTGCTTTTGGTAGTTAGCATTTATTTTTATTGCATTTTAATATTATTTTATTTCCATGCACACCAAGTGTTTGATAAAATGCTTGGCTTAGTCTTTACTTAGTTTTTCTCCACTCTTGGCTTGAAATTGTTGACTTTGGTCATCCTTGAAACATTGATGTCCATTCTTGTTTGATACATTAGAGTAGTTAGTTGATTTAGTCTCCCTTGACTCTATGTGACCCATTAGTGTTGACATAGGACTTAGGGATTGAAATCAACTATGCCTATTTGACTTATCTTCGATTTAAGGTTGACTAAGTAGGATTAACTCTTCATTTTATCATCATGTATTTGTGGTTAATGCCTAGGATAGATAACCTTAGCTCTCAATTACTTGCCAAGAGGTTTCTTGCATTTTAAGTTTCCGTTCCTTGCTTTTAATTGCTTTGACTTTTATTGCTTTGACTTTTAATTTCTTACATGTTAAGTTTTCTCACTATTGGTTGAGAAATTAGATGTTTGGGTGGAATTGAGTTGTGGATGTCCATTCCGTATTGTGTGAGAATAGTTAATTGGTTTGGTTTCCATTGATGCTAGTCTTTCACTAAGTAATTAGTGAGTTGACTAGGACTTACGGATTGAGATCAATTACACTCTTTTGACTGATTCTTAAGGAGATTGACTAGTTTAGATATATTCCACACAATTTCCATGTTTGTGGTCCACAACTAGGATAAGAAACCTAGATTACCCACTTCTTGCCAAGAGTTGCCATTTACATTCCTTGCATGTTTATTTGCTTTCTTTTAATTTCTTGCATGCTTGTTTTACTTTCTTGCTATTTACATTTCTCGCTCTCTTTTGTCATTCCCAACCCCCATTTCCTCCATAGCCAATAAATGTACACTTAATTGCAATTCCTAGGGAGAACGACCCAGGAGTTTAATACTCTCGGTTATTTTGAATTGAATTGTGACATAGAACATTTGATTTGGGAGTTAGTTGTTGATCTAGACTATACTTGTAACGAAAGAAATCCTATTTTGTGTAAATCTAGATTGACGATAAATTTTTATTATCACTGATCTCAACAATAAAAGGAAAGAAAATATGGTTAGCTATGTCCATATAATTCATCTACTATTGTTTTTAATTTTCAAATAAAAAATATTAGTAGATCTAAAAGCATAAAGATGTTTAAAAAATTGCAAACCCCTCTTAGCCTGAAGAAGATGGCGAGTCGTATGCGCCTGAGAATAAAAAATTGTGTCTGTAATTAGAAAACCCAAACGTTAGGAGAAGAAAAAAAGGAGTTAGCAGGAGCTTGAAAAAGAGAAGAGAAATGCAAGATCTAATAAAATGTAGCTAACGAACATCATCCCCAAACCAGCAAATGCGGGATCATAAAATTTGAGTTAAGAAAGAACAAAAAGACAAAGTTGACATGAATTACTTGTACATTTGCAACTAGTGGCTAGCAATATCTAATGCTAGCAAGGACAAGAGGATTAAGCCAGGCCTTTACGCAAATTCAGCACAAAAGTCAGGTTTACATGCCCATGCTTAAATGACAGCAAATTATGAACAATTAAAAAGGAGAAAAATCTTACTTGTAAACTTGGGAAAGAACAACAAATAGACCAGCAGTGCTAATTCTGATATTAAGAAAGCCACATTATTTCAAAGAACACAAAAATCAAACAATGTAAAGAACTATAAGTTTAACAACGCATTCTTTGGCTTGCAAAAACATAAAGAGATAGAGATAACCTGTTTGTAACCATGTCCTGAATAGCTCCGAAGGTCGACACTGAATCAAGAAAACAAGGTTAATATTTATTTATCAAATAGACTAGTTACCTTTTTAAACTAAACAAGTTAGTATAGAGGAAATGCTGTCCCATTCCGTGGTCAAGACTTGCCACAAAGCCCCTAAGTCTGAACCCAATATATTTTTAAAACAACGTCTAATCATACCAGCTCAGCAAAACTTTATTAGAAAGAGATACTGTGTACATAACACTCGTCAAAGAATTACATAAACAGATAGAATAAAAATTGGTATGACCTCTACAAGAAAGCTTATACCTTGATTGAATTTGCGAGTGGCCCAATGATGAAAGGATATTTTATACGCTTTTTGGCATTATTTTCATATAGATTTTAGTATGTTTTGCTGAGTTTTTATTACGTTTTTATAGGTTTTAGTGTTAAATTCACATTTTTGGATTCTACACAACTTTTTGTGTTTTTGTAGAATTTCATATATTTTCTGGCTGAAATTGAGGAGCTGGAGTAGAAGTCTGATTCAGAGACAGAAAAAGCACTGCAGATGCTATCTGGATCTGACCTACCTGTACTCGGANTGGAAGAGCTTTTCTTGAGCTATAGAAGTCAAAATAGAGCGTTCTTAATGACTATGGAAAGCTGACTTCCAGATATTTCAAGCAATGTGTAATAGTCTATACTTTCCTTCGGATTACAAGGCCCAAAACATGGCATCCAACGCCAACTTCCTATCCCCTTCCAGGCGTCCAACGCCCAAAAAGTAGAGACCAAAGTCCAAATGCCCAGAGAGGACGCCCTGGCCAGCATTTCACGCCCTAGGAGCCTCATAGCACGTGGATCTCATCAAATCTTAGCCCAAACACTCACCAAGTGGGCCCCAAAAATGGATTTTAGCACTAAATAGACTATTTTACACTTACTAGTCATTTGTTTAGTATTTAAGGGATTAAATTATTTTATTCGACCCTTTAATCATATTTATAGCCCTATTTTCATTTGCACCTTTGTACTTTACCTTCAGTATGAGTTTCTAAACCTCCTAGGTTGAGAGGAGGAGCCTTACTGAGTCTTATGAATTAATAAAAGTATTATTCTTTCTTCTTCGATCCGTGTTTGATTAATTCTAAGATGTATATTCGTACTTTAACGTGGTGAATAGGATGATCAGAGACAATTAGCTCTGTTCATCACATTAAGACGAACGTGCCTGATAAACATCCGCGTCTACATGGGTTCAGAGTGTGTCTTTCATCGGACAATGATGAACCACCAGCTTGAATATACGTCTCTCAGCCAGCTAAACCATGACTTCGTTGGGGACTTCTCGAGACATCAGTTCAGCCGATTTACAGGGAGATTAGGGTCTCTGTGGTAGAGGCTAGAACCAAAAGCGTGACATCCTCCTATTCGAAAGATTTGACCTTGTCTGTGGCATTTTGAGTAGGATCGCCAAGGAGAATGAACTGCAGGAGCTTCACCCTCATTTAGAATAGATCCAGACTAACCCTGGGGTTCAGATCTGGAGAAGTATTGGCAGTTGCTCAAACCAGCGTCAATCACATACAGCTTGCCATTGAAGACATCATTCACAAGCAAAGGAAATAGTACTACTAGAGTTAATTCAGAAAGGCAAAGCAACTCCAATCCTCAACTCTATTCCCATTACTGATTTTAATGTATACTGACGTGGCGGAAATTGGAAGATTAAGAAATTAATATGAGTGATACGTTGCAAGTACAGTTCTTAACCAACAAAAATCTGCTTATCAATTTAGAAAGGTTGTCACAAAATCAGAATTAAAATACTGGGAGTATGAATCCCAGGTCGTCTCCCAACGAGTTACAGGAAGATGTGCTATCTTATTAATCAGAGGTTTTCCAAAATGGTTTTGAGTTGATAAACGGGAAATTAAGTTAGAGAATTGATGTAATTTAAATAAAAATCTTGACCGAGAGTGGATTAATCGGAAGTTCTATCCGTGTTGGAGTTTTCCCAAGATCAATTGATAATTGAAAGTTGTTCTACTTAGTTATCCTTTACTAGGTAAAGGAGAGTTAAGTAAGTTGGAAGTCTACTTCTATTCACAAGTTCTAATCCTCTCCCTTGGGAAAGATTAGTGTCAGTGACTAGAGAGCCATCCAATAATAAACCCAACTACAATTTTACTCTTGAGCATTCCAACTCAACGGTCTCCTTTTAATCAACTCCCAATCAAGTTAGGGAACAACTCACTCATCATGGATGTAAAATTCACAAAATAAAAACAAGGAATAAGGGAAGACATGATAGACAATAATCAAAAAGATCAATTAAAAATAAAAATGGTTCTTGTATTAATAAATTCTAAAAATAATACAATTGTAACTCTGAATAAATTAAGGATATGAAAGAGTAAGCAACAAGTAAAGAGAACAAACTAGAGTGATGAAGTCTTGCAGAGGTAACAACTCTTCTCAATATCCCAAGCCAAAAAGCAACAAAAATCAAATCCTAAGAACTATGAATGTGTAGAGAGAAAACCTAGAGGAGGAGTAAAATCATATCTAAAAATTGAGAATTCTCTGGAATGAACATTGTCTCTTGTCTCTGCATGTTCCCTAGCTCTAATCTGTATTTCTGGGCCGAAAACTGGATTAAAATGCGGCCCAGAATCTATGCCAGCGACTTTTGTAATTCTGCAGATTGCGCACTTCACGCGACCGCGTCGTCCACGCGTTCGCGTCACTCAGCGTTTTCCGTGCCATGCGTGCGCATCATCCACGCATTCGTGTCACTCGTGCAGCTTTCAATCCACGCGTTCGCATCAGGTGCGCATTCGCGTCGCTGTGAATTTCTCCATTTCGTGCGGTCCCGTGAGCCATGCGCCCGCATCACTTTTCGCTAGTCATCTCCTCAATTGCTTGTGTTCCTTCCATTTTTGCACGCTTCCTCTCCATTCTCTAAGCCATTCCTGCCCTATGAAGCCTGAAACACTTAACACACAGATCACGGCATCAAATGGTATAAAGGAGAATAAAAATATGCAATCAAAAGATCTTTGGGAAGCAAGTTTTCAATCATAGAATATTTTTAGGAAGGAATTGTAAATACATGCAAATCATATGAATAAGTGCGTGAAGACTTGATAAAACCACACAATTAAACACAATATAAATTATAAAATAATGGTTTATCATATACAATATATGAATTGCCCTTTGATGAGCTGATAATTTATACGCTTTTTGGCATTGTTTTTAGTATGTTTTTAGTATGTTTTAATTAGTTTTTATTATATTTTTATTAGTTTTTATTTAAAATTCACTTTTCTAGACTTAACTATGAGTTTGTGTATTTTTCTGTGATTTCAGGTATTTTCTGGCTGAAATTAAGGGACCTGAGCAAAAATCTGATTCAGAGGCTGAAAAAGGACCGCAGATGTTGTTGGATTCTGACCTCCCTACACTCGAATTGGATTTTCTGGAGCTACAAAAGCCCAATCGGCACGCTCTCAATTGCGTTGGAAAGTAGACATCTTGGGCTTTCCAGAAATATATAATAGTCTATACTTTGCCCAAGAATTGATGGCCCAAACCGGTGTTTCAAATCAGCTTCAAAATTCCCGGCGTTTAACGCCGGAACTGGCACAAAAGTTGGAGTTAAACGCCCAAACTGGCACAAAAGCTGGCGTTTAACTCCAGGAAAAGTCTCTGCACATGAAAGCTTCAATGCTCAGCCCAAGCACACACCAAGTGGATCCCAAAACTAGATTTTTACGTCATTTACTCATTCTTGTAAACCCTAAGTCACTAGTTCACCATAAATAGGACTTTTTGCTATTGTATCTGTACCTCATGACAAATTACACGTTTCACATTGTATCTTCCATGGCATGAGTCTCTAAACCCCATGGTTGGGGGTGAGGAGCTCTGCTGTGTCTTGATGGATTAATGCAATTACTACTGTTTTTCATTCAATCACACTTGCTTCTATTCCAAGATACCACTTGTTCTTCAACCTGATGAATGTGATGATCCGTGACACTCATCATCATTCTCACCTATGAATGTGTGCCTGACAACCACCTCCATTCTACCTTCAATTGAGTGTGTATCTCTTAGATTCCCTAATCAGAATCTTCGTGGTATAAGCTAGAATCTACTGGCAACCATTCTTGAGAATCCGGAAGGTCTAAACCTTGTCTGTGGTATTCTGAGAAGGATTCAGGGATTGAATGACTGTGACGAGCTTCAAACTCGCGATTGTGGGGTGTTAGTGACAGACGCAAAAGAATCACTGGTTTCTATTCCGACATGATCGAGAACCAACAGATGATTAGCCGTGCTGTGACAGAGCGCATTGAACATTTTCACTGAGAGGACGGGAGGTAGCCATTGACAACGGTGAAACCCAACATACAGCTTGCCATGGAAGGAGCCTTGCGTGCTTGAAGAAGAAGACAGTAGGAAAGCAGAGATTCAGAAGATAGAGCATCTCCAAAACCTTAACCTGTTTTCTATTACTGCAAAACAAGTATTTATTTCATGTTCTTTTACTTTTTACAATTAAAATTGAGAATTATTGATATCCTGACTAAGAGTTACAAGATAACCATAGCTTGCTTCAAGCGGACAATCTCCGTGGGATCGACCCTTACTCACGTAAAGTATTACTTGGACGTCCCAGTGCACTTGCTGGTTAGTTGTGCGGAATTACAAAAGTGTGATTGTGATTTCGTGCACCAAGTTTTTGGCGCCGTTTCCGGGGATTGTTCGAGTTTGGACAACTGACGGTCTATCTTGTTGCTTAGATTAGGAATATTTTATTTTTGTTGGTTTAGAGTCTTTTATTTGAGTCTAGTTTCATATTTTATGTTTTGTGTCAATTGCATGCTTTTACTTTCTCTTAATTTTTTTTTGAAATTGCATAGTCTTAGCTGTTTCTTTACCTATAAAAAAATTCTAAGTTTGGTGTCTTCTTTGTGTTTTCCTTTAAATTTTCGAAAATTTGTGTTTGATTTTCTAAAAATTTTAAGTTTGGTGTGATTTTGTTATTTTTCTCTTTCCTCATTTCAAAAATCAAATCTTTCTCAAAATAATTTTCAATCATATCTTCTTAATTGCTAATTCCAAAATCTTTTTAATTAATTAATTAATTTAGTTTTCAATTTGCTTTGATTTTATTCTCTTTTGGTTTTTGAATTTTCATTTTATTTTTCATTCATTTTAGTTTATTATTTTCGGTTATTTTTAATTAAAAAAATAATAATAATATCCACATCATCTCCCTTTCTCCATCATGGACCTAAGTGGAATTAAGCAGTCCAGAAGACTCTAGGGTCATATGCTAACCCCATTACAGCTGCATATGGGAGTAGCATCTGTATACCTCCCATTAAAGCAAGCAGCTTTAAGCTAAATCCTCAACTCATTATCATGGTGCAGCGAAATTGCTAGTATTCCGGTCTTCCACAGGAAGAACCTACTGAGTTTCTGGCACAGTTCTTACAAATTGCTGACACAGTACATGATAAAGAAGTGGATCAGGATGTCTACAGATTGTTACTGTTTCCATTTGCTGTAAAAAATCAAGCTAAGAGGTGGTTGAATAACCAACCCACAGTAAGCATAAAAACATGGAGACAGTTATCAGACAAATTCCTGAATCAATTTTACCCTCTAAAAAGGATGACACAGCTAAGGCTGGACATCCAAGGCTTTAAACAAGAGGATAATGAATCTCTTTATAATGCCTGGGAGAGGTATAGAGGTATGCTAAGGAAATGCCCCTCTGAAATGTTTTCAGAGTGGGTACAGTTAGACATCTTCTATTATGGGCTTACAAAAAAAGCTTAGATGTCTTTAGACCACTCAGCTGGTGGATCTATACACATGAGGAAGATGATTGAAGAGGCTCAAGAGCTCATAGATACGGTTGCTAGAAATCAACATTTATACTCAAGCAGTGAGTCCTCTATAAAAGAAGAAGCTATGGCAGTAACTACTGATCCTAACCCTCAAGAACAGATGGTTGAGCTTAATCAGCAATTACTCCTGATGACAAAACAGTTAGGAGAATTTAAAGAGATGCTCCAAGAAACTAAAATTGCTAACAAGAATATAGAATCACAGTTGAATCAGACAAAATAGTAGCTATCTAAACAGATAACAGAAGAATGCCAAGCAGTTCAACTAAGGAGTGGGAAGACATTGAATAATTCAGCTCAAAGTGGCAAAAATCCAAGAAAGGAACAACTGACAGAGGATAACCAAACCACTGCCCAAAATCCCTCTGAGGATAGTAGGAACCCAAAGAGAAATACTTCTGGCATTCAAACACCAAAAAAAAGGGAAAAGTTGGCGTTAAACGCCCATTCCTTGCCCAGTTCTGGCGTTCAAACGCCAGAAAAGGGTGGAAAGCTGCGTTAAATGCCCATCCTGCACCCAGTCCTACCGTTCAAACGCCAATGAGGAATCAAACACCTGAGAGTGTTGATAGTAATCCCTCTAAGAAGGCTTCTCCAACCACCTCTGTAGGGAATAAACCAGCAGCAACTAAGGTTGAAGAATATAAAGCCAAGATGCCTTATCCTCAGAAACTCCGCCAAGCAGAACAGGATAAGCAATTTACCCACTTTGCAGACTATCTCAGGACTCTTGAAATAAAGATTCCGTTTGCAGAGGCACCTGAGCAAATACCCTCTTATGCTAAGTTCATGAAAGAGATCTTAAGTCATAAGAAGGATTGGAGAGAAACTGAAAAAGTTTTTCTCACTGAAGAATGCAGTGCAGTCATTTTAAAGAGCTTACCAGAGAAGCTTAAAGATCCTGGAAGCTTTATGATACTATGCACATTAGAGGTTACTTGTATCAATAAAGCTCTATGTGATCTTGGGGCAAGTATCAACCTAATACCTGCATCCACTATCAGAAAGCTTGGCTTGACTGAAGAAGTCAAACCAACCCAACTATGCCTCCAACTTGCTGATGGCTCCATTAAATATCCATCAGGAATAATTGAGGACGTAATTGTCAAGGTTGGGCCATTTGCCTTTCCCACTGACTTTGTAGTGTTGAAAATGGAGGAGAACAAGAGTGCAACTCTCATTCTAGGAAGACCTTTCCTAGCAACTAGACGAACCCTCATTGACATCCAAAAAGGGGAATTAACCCTAAGAGTCAATGAGGATGAGTTCAAGTTGAATGTTATCAAAGCTATGCAGCATCCAGACACATCGAATGACTGCATGAGCGCTGATATTATTGACTCTTTGGAGGAGGAGGTCAATATGACTGAAAGTCTCGAATCAGAGCTAAAGGACATCTTTAAAGATGTTCAGCCTAATCTGGAGGAACTAAAGGAAATAAAAGAACCTCTGAAAATTCCTCAGGAAGAGGAGAAACCTCCTAAACCCGAGCTCAAACCACTACCACCATCCCTGAAATATGCATTTCTGGGAGAGGGTGACACTTTTCCAGTGATCATAAGCTCTGCTTTAAATCAACAGGAAGAGAAAGCACTAATTGAAATGCTAAGGACACACAAGACAGCTCTTGGGTGGTCCATAGGTGATCTTAAGGGCATTAGCCCAGCAAGATGCATGCATAAGATCCTATTGGAGGACGATGCTAAGCCAGTGGTTCAACCACAGAGGCGGCTAAATCCAGCCATGAAGGAGGTGGTGCGGAAAGAGGTCACTAATTTACTAGAGGCTGGGATTATTTAACCTATTTCTGATAGCCCCTGGGTGAGCCATGTCCACGTTGTCCCCAAGAAGGGAGGCATGACAGTGGTTGATGAGCGGATATTTTATACGCTTTTTGGGGGTAATTTCATGTAGATTTTAGCATGTTTCAGTTAGTTTTTAGTAGAATATTATTGGTTTTTAGGCAAAAATCATATTTCTGGACTTTACTATGAGTTTGTGTGTTTTTCTGTGATTTCAGGTATTTTCTGGCTGAAATTGAGGGAGCTGAGCAAAAATCTGACTTAGGCTGAAAAAGGACTGCTGATGCTGTTGGATCCTGACCTCCCTGCACTCGAAATGGATTTTCTGGAGCTACAGGAGTCCAATTGACGCGCTCTCAACGGCGTTGGAAATTAGACATCTAGGGCTTTCCAGCAATATATAATAGTCCATACTTTGAGCGAGGATAGACGACGTAACTTGGCGTTAAACGCCAAGTTCATGCTGCTGTCTGGAGTTAAACGCCAGAAAAACGTCATTATCCGGAGTTGAACGCCCAAAACACGTCATAACCTGAAGTTTGACGCCAAGAAAAGCCTTTACACGTGGAAAGCTTTAATCTCAGCCCCAGCACACACCAAGTGGGCCCCAGAAGTGGATTTCTGCACCAATTATCTTAGTTTATTCATTTTCTGTAAACCTAGGACACTAGTTTACTATTTAAACAACTTTTA
>NC_029777.3:43526307-43526529 GCF_000817695.3 Arachis duranensis | reverse complement strand
ACAATTAGATTTTCTAACTCAGCAGCTAGCCGAATTCAAGGAAATATTACAGGAAACAAGAATGGCTAACAGGAACATGGAAGTACAATTAAAGCAGACAGAAAAGCAACTGTCAAAACAAATAACAGAAGAATGCCAAGTAGTTCAATTAAGAAGTGGGAAAACATTAAATACCTCACTTCAAAGCAGCAAGAAGACAGGAAATGAACAAATGGCTACTCA
>NC_029777.3:43524335-43524650 GCF_000817695.3 Arachis duranensis | reverse complement strand
GCTGAACCCAGCTATGAAAGAAGTGGTGCAAAAAGAGGTCACTAAATTACTAGAGGCTGGGATTATTTATCCTATTTCTGACAGCCCCTGGTTGAGCCCTGTCCAAGTTGTCCCTAAGAAGGGTGGCATGACAGTGGTTCATAATGAAAAAAATGAACTGGTCCCTACAAGGACCGTTACAGGGTGGCGTATGTGCATTGATTACAGAAGACTCAATACTGCCACCAGAAAGGATCATTTTCCTTTACCATTCATAGACCAGATGCTAGAAAGACTAGCAGGTCATGAATACTACTGCTTCCTGGATGGATATTC
>NC_029777.3:43503584-43507364 GCF_000817695.3 Arachis duranensis | reverse complement strand
GGAGCGGGAACCAACCGGTGATTAGCCGTACTGTGACAGAGTGCGTGAGCATAGTTTTCACTGCGAGGATGGGAAGTAGCCACTGACAACGGTGACACCCTACATAGAGCTTGCCATGGAAGGAACATGCGTGTGAGAAGAGGATTTCAAGGAAGAGTTGAAGTCAGAGGAAGCTGGTTAGTTGAACGAAGTTGATCTTGGACCAGCTCTATTATCATATTCCATAAAGAGATACAATTTCGTCCACCAGTGGTTCATAATGAAAAGAATGAACTGGTTCCTACAAGAACAGTTACAGGGTGGCGTATGTGTATTGACTACAGAAGGCTTAATACGGCCACCAGGAAGGATCATTTTCCTTTACCATTCATAGACCAGATGCTAGAGAGACTGGCAGGTCATGAATATTATTACTTTTTGGATGGCTATTCAGGTTACAACCAAATTGCAGTAGATCCTCAAGACCAAGAGAAAATAGCATTTACATGTCCTTCTGGAGTATTTGCCTACAGAAGGATGCCCTTTGGTCTGTGCAATGCACCTGCAACCTTTCAGAGGTGCATGCTCTCCATCTTTTCAGATATGGTAGAGAAATTTCTGGAATTCTCTATCTTCTCAGATATGGTAGAGAAATTTCTAGAAGTCTTCATGGATGATTTTTCAGTATTTGGAGACTCATTCAGCTCTTGCCTTAACCATCTAGCACTTGTTATGAAAAGATGCCAAGAGACCAACCTAGTTCTAAACTGGGAAAAATGTCACTTTATGGTGACTGAAGGGATTGTCCTTGGGCATAAAATTTCAAACAAGGGAATAGAGGTGGATCAAGCTAAAGTTGAAGTAATTAAAAAATTACCACCACCTGCCAATGTTAAGGCAATCAGAAGCTTTCTGGGGCATGCAAGATTCTACAGAAGGTTTATAAAGGATTTTTCAAAAATTGTAAAACCTCTGAGTAATCTACTAGCTGCTGACACACCATTTATCTTTGATAAAGAGTGTCTGCAGGCGTTTGAGACTCTGAAAGTTAAGCTGGTCACAGCACCAGTCATCTCTGCACCAGACTGGACATTACCATTTGAACTAATGTGTGATGCCAGTAACTATGCCATTGGTGCAGTATTGGGACAAAGGCATGATAAGCTTCTGCACGTCATTTATTATGGCAGCCGTATTCTAAATGATGCATAGAAGAAATACACAACCACAGAAAAGGAGTTACTTGTAGTGGTTTATGCCATTGACAAGTTCAGATCTTATTTAGTAGGATCAAAATTGATTGTGTACACTGACCATGCTGCTCTTAAATATCTACTCATAAAGCAGTATTCAAAACCCAGGCTCATAAGATGGGTGTTGCTTCTGCAAGAGTTTGATATAGAAATAAGAGACAGAAAAGGGACAGAGAATCAAGTAGCTGATCACCTGTCCCGGATAGAACCAGTAGCAGGAGCATCCCTCCCTCCTACTAAGATCTCTGAAACCTTTTCGGATGAGCAATTGTTGCTATTCAGGAAGCTCCGTGGCTTGCAGACATTGCAAACTATAAGACTCAAGGTTTTCCTTCCACCACCATGGAGAGGAAGCATGAAAAGCTTCTCTCAATACAGAGTCAAACAAAACCCCCACATTCAAACTCTAAGTTTGGTGTTGGGAGGCCACAATCAAACTCTACGTTTGGTGTTGAGAGGCCACAACCAAACTCTAAGTTTGGTGTTGAAAGGCCCCAACCCTGCTCTGATTATCTGTGAGGCTCCAAGAGAGCACACTGTCAAGCTACTGACATTAAAGAAGCGCTTGTTGGGAGGCAACCCAATTTTAATATATCTATTTATTTTCCATTGTTATTTTATGTTTTCTTTAGGTTGATGATCATGTGAAGTCACTAAAACAATTGAAAAAGCAGGAACAGAATGAAAAACAGAATGAAAAACAGCACACCCTGGAGGAAAAAACTTGCTAGCGTTTAAACGCCAGTGAGGATAGCAGAATGGGCGTTAAACGCCCAGACTGGCACCATTCTGGGCATTTAACGCCAGAAATGGGCACCAGACTGGCGTTTAACGCCACAAAAGGGCAAGAAGCTGGCGTTATACGCCAGGAATGGGCAGCAACCTGGTGTTTAACGCCAGGATTGGCAGACAAGGGGCGTTTTGCACGCCACATGATCTGTGGACCCCACAAGATCCCACCTACCACACCTCTTCTTCTCTCCTCTTCACACCCTTCCATAACACTCTTCCCCAAAATAACCTCCACCAATCACCTCCATTAATCCTCTAAAACCATCATACACCTACCCACTCAAATTCAAACCATCACTCCTTCTTTTTCCCACATCATAACCACCTAAAACTCCCCTTGGCCGAACCACTCACACCTCTCCATCTCATCTATTTTCTTCTTCTTCTACTCCCTCTTCTCTTCTTTTTCTCGAGGACGAGCAAACCTTCTAAGTTTGGTGTGGTAAAAGCATTGCTTTTTGTTTTTCCATAACCATGTATGACACTTAAGGCCAGAGAAACCTCTAGAAAGAGGAAAGGGAAGGCAAAAGCTTCCACCTCTAAGTCTAGGAGATGGAGAGATTCATCTCAAAAGCTCATCACTAAGAAAAGGATGGAGCAAACAAGAGCTTGAACAAATTCCTCATCATGAAATCCTTGCGATGCCTCAAGGGATGCACTTCCCTCCACAAAACTATTGGGAGCAAATCAACACCTCCCTAGGAAAATTAAGCTCTAACATGGGGCAACTAAGGATGGAGCACCAAGAGCATTCCATCATCCACCATGAGATTAGAAAAAAATCAAAAAGCTTTGAGGGAAGAGCAACAAAGACAAGGAAGAGACATAGACGAGCTCAAAAGCACTCCATAAGATCTTCAAGAGGAAGAACAAGCCACCATCACTAAGGTGGACCCGTTCTTTAATTTCCTTGTTCTTTATTTTCTGTTTTTCAAATTTTTATGCTTTATGTTTATCTATGTTTATGTCTTTATTACATGATCATTAGTGTCTTAGTGTCTATGCCTTAAAGTTATAAATGTCCTATGAATCCATCACCTTTCTTAGATGAAAGATGTTTTTAATCACAAAGAACAAGAAGTACAGGATTTCGAATTCATCTTTGAAACTAGTTGAATTAGTTTGATGTGGTGACAATACTTTTTGTTTTCTGAATGAATGCTTGAACAGTGCATATGTCTTTTGAATTTGTTGTTTTAAGAATGTTAAAATTGTTGGCTCTTGAAAGAATGATGGAAAAGGAGAAATGTTATTGAGGATCAGAAAAATCACCAAATTGATTCTTGAAGCAAGAAAAAGCTGTGAATACAAAAAAAAAGCAAGCAAGAAAAGCCAATAGCCCTTTAAACCAAAAGGCAAGGGTAAAAATAAAAAGGATCCAAGGCTTTGAGCATCAGTGGATAAAAGGGCCTACAGGAATAACATCCTGGCCTAAGCAGCTAAACCAAGCTGTCCCTAACCATGTGCTTGTGGCGTGAAGGTGTCAAGTGAAAACTTGAGACTGAGCGGTTAAAGTCGTGATCCAAGGCAAAAATAGTGTGCTTAAGAACCCTGGACACCTCTAATTGGGGACTCTAGCAAAGCTGAGTCACAATCTGAGGAGGTTCACCCATTTATGTGTCTGTGGCATATATGTATCCGGTGAAAATACTGGAAAACAGAGTGCTTTGGGCCGCGGCCAAGACTCATGAAGTAGCTGTGTTCAAGAATCAACATACTTAACTAGGAGAATCAATAACACTATCTGGATTCTGAG
>NC_029777.3:43493108-43503509 GCF_000817695.3 Arachis duranensis | reverse complement strand
ATGTTCTTTTTATCCTATTTGATTTTCAGTTGCTTGGGGACAAGCAACAATTTAAGTTTGGTGTTGTGATGAGCGGATAATTTATACGCTTTTTGGCATTATTTTTAGTATATTTTTAGTATGTTTTAATTAGTTTTTATTATATTTTTATTAGTTTTTATTTAAAATTCACTTTTCTGGACTTTACTATGAGTTTGTGTGTTTTTCTGTGATTTCAGGTATTTTCTGGCTGAAATTAAGGGACCTGAGCAAAAATCTAATTCAGATGCTGAAAAAGGACTGCAGATGCTGTTGGATTCTGACCTCCCTGCACTCGAAGTGGATTTTCTGAAGCTACGGAAGCCAAATCGGCGCGATCTCAATTGCGTTGGAAAGTAGACATCCTGGGCTTTCCAGAAATATATAATAGTTCATACTTTGCCCAAGAATTGATGGCCCAAACCGGCGTTTCAAATCAGCTTCAAAATTCCCGGCGTTTAATGCCGGAACTGGCACAAAAGTTGGAGTTAAACGCCCAAAATGGCACAAAAGCTGGCGTTTAACTCCAGGAAAAGTCTCTACACATGAAAGCTTCAATGCTCAGCCCAAGCACACACCAAGTGGACCCCGGAACTGGATTTTTACGTCATTTACTCATTCTTGTAAACCCTAAGTCACTAGTTCACCATAAATAGGACTTTTTGCTATTGTATCTGTACCTCATGACACATTACACGTTTCACATTGTATCTTCAACGGCATGAGTCTCTAAACCCCATGGTTGGGGGTGAGGAGCTCTGCTGTGTCTTGATGGATTAATGCAATTACTACTGTTTTTCATTCAATCACGCTTGCTTCTATTCCAAGATACCACTTGTTCTTCAACCTGATGAATGTGATGACACTCATCATCATTCTCACCTATGAATGTGTGCCTGACAACCACCTCCATTCTACCTTCGATTGAGTGTGTATCTCTTAGATTCCCTAATCAGAATCTTCGTGGTATAAGCTAGAATCTACTGGCAGCCATTCTTGAGAATCCGGAAGGTCTAAACCTTGTCTGTGGTATTTTGAGTAGGATTCAGGGATTGAATGACTGTGACGAGCTTGAAACTCGCGATTGTGGGGCGTTAGTGACAGACGCAAAAGAATCACTAGATTCTATTCCGACATGATCGAGAACCGACAGATGATTAGCCGTGCTGTGACAGAGCGCGTTGAACATTTTCACTGAGAGGACGGGAGGTAGCCATTGACAACGGTGAAACCCAACATACAGCTTGCCATGGAAGGAGCCTTGTATGCTTGAAGAAGAAGACAGTAGGAAAGCTGAGATTCAGAAGATAGAGCATCTCCGAAACCTCAACCTGTTTTCCATTACTGCAAAACAAGTATTTATTTCATGTTCTTTTACTTTTTACAATTAAATCTGAGAATTATTGATATCCTGACTAAGAGTTACAAGATAACCATAGCTTGCTTCAAACTGACAATCTCCGTGGGATCGACCCTTACTCACGTTAGGTATTACTTGGACGACCCAGTGCACTTGCTGGTTAGTTGTGCGGAATTACAAAAGTGTGATTGTGATTTCGTGCACCACCCTTGCATCAATCCAAAACCTTCTGATTCAATCTGACTAAGACCTACAACATAACCATAGCCTGCTTCAAGCCAACAATCCTCGTGGGATCGTCCTGACTCACGTAGGTATTACTTAGACGACCTAGTGCACTTGCTGGTACAGCTGTACAAAGGTGTGGGGATTCGTGCACCAAGTTTTTGGCACCGTTGCCGGGGATTGTTGAGTTTGGACAAACTGACGGATTGTCTTGCTCCCTAGATCAAGTAAATTTTATTTTATTTGAGTCTTTTAATTTTTGTTTTCTTCTTCTAATGTTTCGAAAAAAATTTAAAAAGTTTTTCTAAAATTATTTTTCTTTTCTTTGTTTAAATCTTGTTCTTGGTTAGAGTCTTACGTGTTCCTGTTTTTCAATTCCAAAACTTCTTAAACATTTTACAAGAAATATTTGTCTTTTCTTTGTTTAATATGTTTTCTTGGTTTGAGTCTTTAAGTCTTTTATTTTTATTTTCTTCTTTTTCAAATTTTTGAAAAAAATAAAAAAGCTTTTCAAAAATATTTTTCCTTTCTTCATTCTTAGTTGAGTCATTTGTGTTTATGTTCTTGGTTAATTTTCATTTCTTTGAGTCTTTGCTTTTGTTCTTACAACAATTTTCGATTTTTTGGTATCTTCCTTTAAAATTTTTCAAAAAATAATTTTTCTTTGTTTAAATCTTGTGTCAAATTTTTAAGTTTGGTGTCTTCTTGTTATTTTTTCTTTCAATTTTTGAGAATTTCGTTTTGGTTTTCTAAAAATTTTAAGTTTGGTGTTCTTTATGTGTTCTTTTGTTCTTTAAAATTCTTGAGTCTTGTTCTTTGTGTTCTTGTTAGTATTCAAAGTGTTGTTGAGTCTTCCTTGTGTTTGATCGTAAAATTTTTAAGTTTGGTGTTCCTTTGTGTTTTCCTCCAAAATTTTCAAAAATAAGGAGCATTAGATCTAAAAATTTTAAGTCTTGTTTCTCTTACTTGTTTTTCTCTTTCATCAATAAATTCAAAAATAAAAAGTATCTTTTTTATCTTTATTTTAATTATAATTTTCGAAGATTCCTTTAAAAGTTTAGATTTTATTTTTAAAATTTTTTTATCTTATCTTATCTTAGCTTTAAAATTCAAAAATCAAATCTTTTCAAAATCAAAAATCATATCTTTCTCAAAATCTTATCTTATCTTATTTTAAATTTAAAATTTCAACTTTCAAAATTTTAAAATTTAAAAAAATTCCAAAATTTTCAAAATTAAACCTTTTCAAATTCAAATATTTATCTTATCTTGTTTCAATTTCAAAAATTCAAAATTAAAAATTTCAAAATTTAAAATTCAAATTTCAAATTTCAAAATTCAAATTTAAAAATTTCAAATTCAAAATTTAATTTTCAAATTTAAAATTCAAAATTCAAATCTTTTTAATTTTGAAACTCATCTTCTCTCTCTTCTTTTCCTAAATAACTCTTCTCTTCTAATTTTTGAATTTCTTCTTCTATTTCTCTCTCTTCTTTTTTGAAATTCACTAAATAATTTTCAATTCCTTTTAATTAATTTACCTTAATTTTCAAAGTTAATAAATAAATAAAATAAAAATAAAAATATTTTAATTCTTGTTTATCTTCTCTACTTCTATCTCTTCTTCTACCTCTTCTATCTTCATTCTTCTTTCTCTCCTTCTACCTTTCTTCATCATGAACCCAAATGGGAATGAAGAGTTTAGAAGAACTCTGGGATCTTATACAAATTCCACTTCTGACTTCTGTGAAAGAAGTATTAGCATACCTCACATCAGAGCAAGTAGCTTTGAACTAAACCCACAATTTATTACACTAGTGTAGCAAAACTGTCAAAATTCTAGGCTTCCCCAGGAAAAACCTATATAATTCCTAGAAGATTTCTTAAAAATTCCTGACACAGTACACAGTGAGGGAGTAGACCAAGATGTCTACAAATTATTGCTCTTTCCTTTTACTGTAAAGGATCAAGCAAAGAGGTGGTCGGATAACTAGCCCATATCTAGTTTGAAAACTTGGACACAGTTAGTAGACAAGTTTTTAAATCAATACTTTCCTCCAAGAAAGATGAACCAGCTGAGACTGGACATCCAAGGCTTCAAACAAGGAGATCATGAATCTCTTTATGATGCTTGGGGAAGGTATAGGAGGATGCTAAAGAAATGTCCCACTAAAAGATTTTCAGAATGGGTACAATTAGACATCTTTTATTATGGACTTTCAGACATGACTAAAATGTCTTTGGACCACTCCGTTGGTGGTTCCATACACATGAGAAACACCATTGAAGAAGCTCAAGACCTTATTAAGGCAGTTGCCACTAATCAGCATCTATACTCAACTGCTGAGACTTCTATAAAAGGAGAAGTTAAGGCAGTATCTACTGAACCTAACCCTCCAGAGCAAGATAGCCCATTGACTCAATAATTACACGCCCTTTCCCAGCAAATACAGGAATTACAAGAGGCTTTACGAGAAACTCAGGCCTCTAACAGAAATGTAGAAGCCCAGTTGAGTCAAACAAGGCAGCAGTTATCTAAGCAGATAACAGATGAATACCATGCTATTCAATTGAGGAGTGGGAAAACCTTGAATACCCAACCTCATAACAACAGAAGGTCAGGATTAGAACAACTGGCAGAGGATAACCAAGTCTCTGCACAAGATGACTCTGGGCATTCAAACGGCCAGGGAAATGTCAGTTTTGGCGTTGAACGTCAGAAAAGGGCAGAGACTGGGCATTCAAACACCCAAGAAGGCAGCACTCTTGGCATTAAATGCCCACAAGGGATTGATGTCCCTAGCGTCAAATGCCAGGAAGGGGGAAGCAATATGGGCGTTGAACACTCAAGCAAAGGAGGCCAGTCACATGCTGATAACAACCCTCCTAAGCAAGCTAGTAACCCCCTTCCAAGACACAAGGTAATCGGCCTTCATCAACCAAGATTGATGAGTACAAGGCCAAGTTACCATACCATCAATGATTCTAGAAAGCAGAAAAGGATAGGCGATTTGCCAATTTCTCAGAAGCTCTTAAGAAGTTGGAGATCAAAATCCCCTTTGCAGAGCCTCTTGAACAAATGCCTTTATATACTAAGTTCATAAAGGAAATACTGAACAACAAGAGGGATTGGAGGGAAGTAGAGACAGTAGCTCTTACTAAGGAGTGCAATGCAGTCATTCAGAGGAACCTTCCTCAGAAACTGCAGAAAAATCCTAACACTCTTCTCAGAGATACAGAAGTAAATCCTAGAGAAGAGTGTCTGACCCTCATTAGCACCAAAGAGGTTGAACATCAGGAATCTGCTACTGAGAGACTGAAGGCAATCAAGATCCAGGAGGATCCTGAGAATGCCACTAAGCACGCCCTTAAAGAAGAGAAGGAACCTCAAGTTGATTCTTCTCTAGGCGTGCAAGAGGAGCCTATGATGATAATAGAGCTCGCTCCTGCAGAGCTGAAGGAGCCTCAAGAGCTCTCTTCCTTAGGCATGCAGAAAGAATTGGCAAATGAGCAGTTAGCTCATTTCCCAGTAGCCCTTAAGGAGCTGCAAGTCAATATATCTTCTACAGAGGTATTGGAAAAGAAGACTCACTACACGGCTAATGAAACCATATTTTAAGATATATTTTGGTTTGATTTGAGTGGATTCCATCACATAAACCCACATTTATTCACCTAAATTACATGCTTTTGAGATTTCTTCCTAAGTTGTGCTTGAAAGTGAAAACATGCTCTTTTGTTAAGTGATTTTTAGGTTTCCAAGGCAAGTATGGGTTGAAGAAGTGAGGAAAAGAGCATGCAAAAGGGAAGAATTCAAGAAATAAAGGATTTGGAAAGCTGCCAGCCGTGACCTCTCTGTATTGAATTGGTCATAACTTGAGCTACAGAGGTCCAAATGAGGCGGTTCCAGTGGCATTGGAAAGCTAACGTCCGGGGCTTCAAAATGATATGCAATTTGCTATAGTGGACATAGGTGTAAGTGTGTGTACGCACAGGTACTTGTGCGTACACACAAGTCAGGATTTAGCATGTGTGTGGACGCACACATCTGTGCGTCCGCACAGGTCCCTACACGTGACCTCATTAATGGCAAATCGCTGGGGGTGAATTATGGGCCCCCAAAACCTAATCCAACTCATTTTTTGAAGCTATTTAAGGCCAAATTGAAGAAGGATGAAGGGGGCAATTAGGTTTAGCTTTTATCATGTTTTTTCTAGAGAGAGAAGTTCCCCCCTCTCTTTAGAATTAGGGTTCTTTAGTTTAATTTCTTGAAATTTCTAGTTTTAATTCTTGTTTTCAATTACTTTTCCTTGTCATTTATTGTTATTGCATCTTTGTTCTTCTTCATTTCTCTTGTTATTTCTTTTATCTTGTCATATTTATGTTTATGGATACTTTTGTTATTTTTATTTTCAATTAATGCAACTTATGTTTCCATGCCATTTAATGCTTTCTTTAATTGTTATTGTCATTTTCTTGCCTTTGGTAGTTAGCTTTTATTTTTAATGCAATTTAATATTATTTTATTTTCATACACACCAAGTATTTGATAAAATACTTGGCTTAGTTTTCACTTAGTTTTTCTCCACTCTTTGCTTGAAATTGATGACTTTGGTGATTCTTGAGTCTTTGATGTCCATTCTTGTTTGATATATTAGAGTAGTTAGTTGATTTGGTTTCCTTTGACTCTATGTGACCCCTTAGTGTTGACATAGGACTTAAGGATTGGAATCAACTATGCCTATTTGACTTATCTTCGATGTAAGATTGACTAAGTAGGATTAACTCTTCATAATCATCATATGTTTGTGGTCAATGTCTAGGAAAGGTAATCTTAGCTCTCAATTACTTGCCAAGAGGTTTCTTGCATTTGAAGTTTCCTTTCCTTGCATTTAATTGCTTTGACTTTTATTGCTTTGATAGTTAATTTCTTGCATGTTTAGTTTTCACACTCTTGGTTGAGAAATTGGTTGTTTGGGTGGAATTGAGTTGTGGATGTCCATTCCGCATTGTGTGGGAATAGTTGATTGATTTGGTTTTCATTGACACTAGTCTTTCACTAAGTAATTAGTGAGTTGACTAGGACTTATGGATTGAGATCAATTACACCCTTTTGACCAATTCTCAAGGAGGATTGACTAATTTAGATTGATTCCACACAATTACCATGTTTGTGGTCCACAACTAGGATAGGATTCCTAAATTCCCCAATTCTCACCTAGAGCTATTTTTAGCATTTAATTTCCTATTGCATTGCTTTTACTAGCTTTCTGTTTAATTCCTTGGATGATCATTTAATTCCTTGCTATTTACATTACTTGCTCTTTCTTACATTCCCAATCCCCCATTTCCTCTCATAGCCAATGATAAACACTTAATTGTAACTCCTAGGGAAGACGACCCGGGAGTTAAATACTCTCGGTTATTTTGTATTGACTTTATTATTTGATTGATGGTCAATTGTTGGGTTTGGACTATACTTGCAACGGACAAATTCTACTTTTACTGTGAAAATTTAAACCCATGCTTTTGGGCATCATTAAATTTGGCGCCGTTGTCGAGGAGTTGTAATGGTGTATGTTTTTAGCTATTGTAAATATATTAATATGTAAATAGTTTATTTTTGGTAGATTGTGCATATGTTGCTTACTTGTTTTTGGCTTTTGTGAATATGTCAGTATGTGAATATCTTGCTTTTTATTTGCTATTGTAAATATGCTACTCTTGTTTGCTTTTTGTTTTTCTTGTTGGGAGCTCATGGCTTGTTGGACACTCCACTAAAGCTTGGTGCAATCAATGGAGAATATAGAGACACAAGCATTGTTAGAGCTTCTCAATAAATTCCAACTTAAGGACTCTAAACAGAAGTGCTAGGTGGGAGATACCCCACTATGGTAACACCTTTCTAACTATTTCTTTGTATATAGTTTCAATTTATTGCATTTTATTTCTTGCACATAGCTTAGGTTTAGTTTAATTTCAAGCTTAATTGATTAGCTTTTAGTTTAGATCATGTGTTTTTGATGAATAATATGTTTTGGGGTTGAAAAACTATTTTGGACATCAAGTTTGGTGCCTTGGAGCACTAAAATTTAGAAAAATAAAGCATGTGCGTACGCACACAACCCCAATTTTTGCGTTCTGTGCGCGCGCACCCATCTATGCGTGTGCACACCATCATTTTGCCTCTGTGCGTGCGCACGGACCTGTGTGCGTACGCACAGAAGGCGTGACAGCTGGCAATATTGACGCTTTATTCCATGTAAAAAAAAAGAGTGTTCTGTGCATGCGCACACTCTTGTGCGCACGCACACCTTCTAATCCCCTCTCTATTCAGAGCGCTCGCATGCACCTGTGCGTCCGCTCACCCTCCCTTTCTTTACCTTCTATGCATGCGCACAAGCTTGGGCGCACGCACACGTCTTGATCCCCTCTATGCTTGGAGCGTTCGCACGCCTTGTGCGAACGCACACCTCCCCTGTTTCACCTAGTGTGTGTGCGCACACGACCCTGTGCGTACGCATGCCCCTGTTTCCCCACCATTATACTTCTTTTCTTCTCTTCTCTCTATTTCTTCTCTTCTTCTTCCTTCCACCCCTCTCTTCTCTTGCTTTTGCCTTCTTTTCTACTTGTTTTACTTTATTTCGTTTGTATTTCATTTTTATTTTGGTAATTATATTAGCTTTAGTTTAGTTTTTTGACAATTAAATAAATTGTAAGTGTTTGTTTGATGATTATTGGGTTGCTTCTTGCTTGAATTTTGATTTAATGAATATGTGCACTATGTATCAAATCTTTGTTGATTGCCTAGATGAATTGCAAGTTTAATGCATGTGTTGTAGCTGCCATATGTGTTAGACTATATCCTTGTTTGGCATCTTAATCATGAATTGTGCATTTTTACCTTAGTGAATTAAGTTAAACTACTTATTCATCATGGTTTTTGAGTGAATATAATCATATAACAAGGTATTTGTTCCTTGTTAATGCTTTACATTTTTTTGAGTCGACTTGACTTGATTCTTATCAAGACTTGTCACTTTTTGTAACAAGCGCCTTATACATGTGATTATTTCATTTTTCCTAAGGATGAATAAGTAGTCTCTTTTCATCATTGAATTGGTTATTGTTAATTATGTCATTTTCTATTAATTTTGTGCTCTCACTTGCACAATTTCAATATCCAATATCTGAAATACTCAATTCACTTTTGAGGTTACCTAGAGTTGCTTGTGCCTTAACTTTTGCTTATTCTTTACTTGCAACCTAGGCTACTTGATTGAGGAACATGCTTTCCTTTGCTTTTGTGGTTATCATTTTACCCGACCAATGTATTGTGTTCTAAATTGTGCGCGCATTTAGAATACACACATTGTGTTCATAATACCACAACAACTTCCTTTTCCTCAATTCTTGTTTAATTGTTTTCTACAGCAACCCGGAGCCCCGGTGCCCACCATCTGAAGGTGGAGCCTCTTAGAGCATCTCTTCACCCCCAGATTAAGTGCATGCACGGAGGACCGTGCAACAGTTAAGTGTGGGGGAGGATCCGCAACTTTTGGGGCGTAACTTTCTCTTTCTCAACACTTTGCATTATTCTTTAGTTTTTAGTAGCTATGTTTTTGTGAATATTTGCTTAGTATTTTATTACATTATGCTTTTCTTAGTTTGTTTGTATATATCTTTTCTTGATTATAGTTTTATGATAGTTATATTTTCATGTTGCCTAGTATAGTGAATAAGTTTGGTAAAATAACAAAGAATTTTTAAAAAAATCTCCTTTTTGAGCATTCCATAGATTAGATTTGAAATTTTGTTTTTGAACTTGCTTGAAGCATCTTTTTATGGAACATAGAAAAGAGCTTGAACAAATACCAAGTGAGATTTGAGCTTTGATTGTGTGGTTGCATATTTTAACCACAATTTTTTGTTCTTATGTGATAAACTCCTTTTATGATTGTGATCTTAGATTTGCTTTAGTCTATATATCCTATATTTGTTGTTTTGGATTGCATTTAGTATGATTGAGGCCATCTTTGTATAGCTCACTAACTCATATGGCCAACCCTTGTATCTATCTTTGTAAACCACTTTTTGAGCCTTTAATTCCCCTTTGTTCTCATTATAAGCACATCATTCACCCTAAGTGAAAAATCATTATGTCCATTGATTGTATCTATGATTAGCTTGGGTTTAAGTGTGTGTGTTAATCAAGTGTGGGGGAATTTGTGGGAAAACTTTGGTAGTTAGTGCTTTGGGTGTTCATTGAAAATATTTGGAAAAATGAGTAATCACTCATGCATCTATTACTTAAAACATATGCATCTCTTTTTTGTTGATAAAAGAAAAATTTTAGTGTACATACTTGATGAGCGGATATTTTATACGCTTTTTGGGGGTAATTTCATGTAGATTTTAGCATGTTTCAGTTAGTTTTTAGTAGAATAATATTAGTTTTTAGGCAAAAATCATATTTCTGGACTTTACTATGAGTGTGTGTATTTTTCTGTGATTTCAAGTATTTTCTGGCTGAAATTGAGGGAGTTGAGCAAAAATCTGACTTAGGCTGAAAAAGGACTGCTGATGCTGTTGGATCCTGACCTCCCTGCACTCGAAATGAATTTTCTGGAGCTACAGAAGTCCAATTGGCGCGCTCTCAACGGCGTTGGAAAGTAGACATCCAGGGCTTTCCAGCAATATATAATAGTCCATACTTTGAGCGAGGATAGACGACGTAACTTGGCGTTAAACGCCAAGTTCATGCTGCTGTCTGGAGTTAAACGCCAGAAAAACGTCAT
>NC_029777.3:43471098-43492732 GCF_000817695.3 Arachis duranensis | reverse complement strand
AACCTGATTGAGAACCGACAGATGATTAGCCGTGCTGTGACAGAGCATAGGAACGTTTTCACTGAGAGGATGGGAAGTAGCCACTGACAACGGTGACACCCTACATAGAGCTTGCCATGGAAGGAGCCTTGCGTGTGTTGAAGGATTTCAAGGAAGAGTTGACGTCAGAGGACAAAGCATCTCCAAAACTCCAACATATTTCTCATTACTGCACAACAAGTAACGCTATTATTCTCTATTATTTTAACTTACAATTTTAAAAACTTTGACTTCTTACAATTAAATCCAAATCACCTTATTGACCTCCTGACTAAGATCAATAAAATAAACATTGATTGCTTCAAACCAATAATCTCTGTGGGATCGACCCTTACTCACGTAAGGTATTACTTGGACGACCCAGTGCACTTGCTGGTTAGTTGTGCGAATCACAAATTCGTGCACCAATACTATGTTTCCAAAAAAAAGGAAAAAAAAAGAAAAAGAAAAAAAAGAGAAACAATAATAAGAATGTAAATAAGAGATGCATATGTGGTTGAATTGAAAAGAAGCACGCATGAGTGAATGTGAGAAAGGGATAAATGGGTAGTTAGGTTGCTTTATTATGTATATAGGATGATATAGGATTAGGTGGGATACTTGAGCTAATCAAAGATCCAATCTATTAGCCCACTTAACCATATTAATCCTACCCTTACCTAAGCCCCATTACAAACCCCAAAAGTCCTCATGATATTTGCATTCATGCATCAGATATTAGTTGATTGTTAGAAGACTTGAAAATCTTTGAGAAACATGATTAAAGGAGAATTGAGTGATTAAGCCCTATACACTGAGCGATTATAGTGAAAACACATCTAGTGAGGGATTCGATCACTCAATTCTATGTTTCCATCCGTTATCTTGTATCTTCTTGCAAGTTATTGAACTTAATTTTTGAAAAATTTCAAATCAAATCATTGGATATTGATCATATTGTTATATTACTTTGTCTTAGCCCTAAGATTTTACTTTGGATTGATTGAGATTCTTTTGTTGGTTTTTACCAAACTCAATAGGAATCATAGTATAGATATAAGTAGATAACATTTAGTATAGTTGCATGCATATAAGTAGTTGCATTGAATAAAATGTTTACCCCTTTATTCACCTCCTTTGGTTGTGTTTAGCATGAGGACATGCTATTGTTTAAGTGTGGGGGAATTGATGAATCCATATTTTACAATATATTTTGGTTTGATTTTAGTGGATTCCATCACATAAACCCACATTTATTCACCTAAACAAGGTTGTCAAACTTGCGAGTCTAAGTAAACTCGTAGAGCTAACCTAGACTCGACTCGTGAGTTAACTCGTAAACTCGTACGAGTTTACCTATTACAAACATTTTTCAAAATATATATATCATTTAAAATTAACAATATCAAATTTAAAGCACATAATAAACTAAAGTAGTAGCACACAAGTATTTTAGAACACAAGTTCAAATCCATTACAATTATATCTATGTAATTAGTATAACATACAACACACACAACTAAAAGTTCTAAACTTCTAATAAACTTAAATTGAAATCCTCTAACATCTTTATCTTCCATGACATCAATAACATCTCCATCATCTTCATCAAAATCATCATTTATCATTTTCTTTAAACAACATTCTCAGATATTTGGTACCTAAATCAAGAATATCAAATAATCAAATTACCAATGTTGTCCCTAAATAAACACTATCACCCTAATTTAGTTATCAATTATATGTTGTTATTAACTTTTCATTTTCTATGTTATCCCTAAATAACAACAATGAACATTGAAGTTGAACCATAATCAAAGCACTGTAATTTACTAATTGCCTAAATCTTTAAACTACATATAAGGCAAGCAATAAAATTTAGAAAAAAAACCTGAATGGAACAAACCACGACAGCTATCTGCAAACCTAGAGATGCAGCATAATTATGTTCCTGTAGTACAGAGATGGAGTCACGATGCAGACCCAGAGAGTGAGAAACGGTGAGCAACAGTGAAGTACAATAGAGGAAAGAGGAGTAAGCCAAAACGGCACTACAGCAAAGTTATGCACGAACGGTGGATGAACGAACGATTGGTGCACGAACAAACCACCAACACGATCAACTACAGAGCTGCAGACGACACGACAAACAGTGACAATGAAACAAATGAACCAGTGCGGTGGATGGCAGAGGCTCCTCGTGCTTCAAATCAAAACCCAGTAATGATAAAGAGAAGCAGAGCACTGAGAGGAGAGAGTAGAGAGCGACATACGACTGTTCGAGGACGCAAGCAATCGACAGCGAACGACAGTGAAAATTGAAGAGTGAAAAAATGATAGAGAGGGAGAAAGATGAGAGAATAGTGATTAGGGATTTAGTCATTTAGGGTTACGTGTTACTGGATTACTAAATATCATGCTTTTGAGATTTCTTCCTAAGTGGTGCTTGAAAGTGAAAACATGCTCTTTTGTGCTTAATTTAGTCAATTTTATTTACTTTAATCTCATTTGGTGCCTTGATGTATTTGTTAAGTGATTTTTAGGTTTCTAAGGCAAGTATGGGTTGAAGAAGTGAGGAAAAAAGCATGCAAAAGGGAAGAATTCAAGAAATGAAGGATTTGGAAAGCTGCCAACCCTGACCTTTCTGTACTAAATTAGTCATAGCTTGAGCTACAGAGGTTCAAATGAGGCGGTTCTAGCAGCATTGGAAAGCTAACGTCCGGGGCTTCAAAATGATATGAATTTTCCTATAGTAGAAATAAGTTTAAGTGTGCATACGCACAGGTACTTCTGCATACGCACAAGTCAGGATTTAGCATGTGTGTGGACGCACACATCTGTGCGTCCACACAGGTCCCTGCACGTGACCTCATTAATGGCAAATCGTTGGGGGCGAATTTTGAGCCCCTAAAACCTAATCCAACTCATTTTTTGAAGCTATTTAAGGCCAAATTAAAGAAGGATGAAGGGGGTAATTAGGTTTAGCTTTTATCATATTTTAGTGTAGTTTTCTAGAGAGAGAAGCTCCCTCCTCTCTCTAGAATTAGGATTCTTTAGTTTAATTTCTTGTAATTTCTACTTTTAATTCTTGTTTTTATTTACTTTTCCTTGTCATTTATTGTTATTGCATCTTTGTTCTTCTTCATTTCTCTTTTTATTTCTTTTATCTTGTCATATTTATGTTTATGGATACTTTTGTTATTTTTATTTTCAATTAATGCAATTTATGGTTCCATGCCATTTAATGCTTTCTTTAATTGTTATTGTCATTTTCTTGCTTTTGGTAGTTAGCTTTTATTTTTAATAAATTTTAATATTATTTTATTTTCATGCACACCAAGTGTTTGATAAAATGCCTGGCTTAGTTTTCACTTAGTTTTTTCTCCACTCCTGGCTTGAAATTGATGACTTTGGTGATCCTTGATTCTTTGATGTCCATTCTTGTTTGATATATTAGAGTAGTTAGTTAATTTGGTCTCCCTTGACTCTATGTGACCCCTTAGTGTTGACATAGGACTTAGGGATTGGAATCAACTATGCCTATTTGACTTATCTTCGATGTAAGGTTGACTAAGTTGGATTAACTCTTCATAATCATCATATGTTTGTGGTCGATGTCTAGGATGGGTAATCTTAGCTCTCAATTACTTGCCAAGAGGTTTCTTGCATTTGAAGTTTCCTTTCCTTGCATTTAATTGCTTTGACTTTTATTGCTTTGATAGTTAATTTCTTGCATGTTTAGTTTTCACACTCTTGGTTGAGAAATTAATTGATTGGGTGGAATTGAGTTGTGGATGTCCATTCCGCATTGTGTGGGAATAGTTAATTGATTTGGTTTCCATTGATGCTAGTCTTTCACTAAGTAATTATTGAGTTGATTAGGACTTATGGATTGAGATCAATTACACCCTTTTGACCAATTCTCAAGGAGGATTGACTAATTTAGATTGATTCCACACAATTGCTATGTTTGTGGTCCACAACTAGGATAGGAATCCTAAATCCCCAATTCTCACCAAGAGCTCTTTTTAGCATTTAATTTCCTATTGCATTGCTTTTACTTGCTTTCCGTTTAATTCCTTGCATAATCATTTAATTCCTTGCTATTTACATTACTTGCTCTTTCTTACATTCCCAATCTCTCATTTCCTCCCATAGCCAATGATAAGCACTTAATTGCATCTCCTAGGGAAGACGACCCGGGAGTTAAATACTCTAGGTTATTTTGTATTGACTTTATTATTTGATTGATGGTCAATTGTTGGGTTTGGACTATACTTGCAACGGAAAAATTCTACTTTTACTATGAAATCTAAACCCATGCTTTTGGGGATCATCAACGGCCTATCTAAAAGGTATTCTTTTTTATAAAAAGGACCTAAGGGGAGATGAAATAGAGGTACTTACTAAAAAGTATAGTATCCTAATTCAAAATGAGCTACCAAGGAAGATGCCAGATCTAGGGAGGTTTCAGATCCTATGGACTACTGGAAAGATCATTTTTGACAAAGTCCTGTATGATCTTTACCTAAGTTTAAATCTGATCTCTTCCATTGTGGAAGAGGCCGAACCTCAAGAATCTGAAAAAGCATTGAACGCCAGTGAGGAACCCCACACTGGGTGTTCAACACCCAAACATCCAGGAACTCTGGCACTAAACACCAGTGAGGAATCCCTCACTGGGCGTTCAACGCCCAAACAAGCAGCCATTCTGGCACTGAACGCCGGTGAGAAACCCCTCACTAGGCGTTCAATGCTCACACACCCAGGGAAGCTGGTGTTGAATGCAAGCAAGGATACCCCTGTTGGGCATTCAACGCACAAAAGCATAGAGGGACTGGCGTTTAACGCCAGTAAGAGTGCACAGCATAGGCGTTCAACGCCCAATAAGCTAACAGAGCTGGCGTTGAACACCAATAAAAGCACACCTTCTGAGTTCTCAATACCCACTCAACAAACCCCAATCCAAGAACTAAAGGAAGCTAAGGCTCATATAGAGACCATAGAGGTTCCTTTGCATGCACTTCTGCAGTGCATGAGTTCTGATGAATACTCATCCTCTGATGAGGATGAAGACACTAGGGAAGAGCAAGTTGCCCGGTAATAAACCACAATTTTGTGGTTTATCATGTGCTTAATTTAAGGGATTTTATCAACTTATCTCACATTTATTCAATGAAATAACATGGTTTTGTAAATCTCCCTAAATTTGTGCTTAAGAGTGAAAACATGCTTTTTTGGCCTTTAAATTGCTAATTTTAATTCACTTTAATTCCATTCAATGTCTTGATATGTTTATTGAGTGATTTCAGGTTCATAAGGTAAGGATTGGATGGAAGGAGTGAAAAGAAAATCATGTAAAATGGAGAATCCATGAAGAAATGAGGATTTGCAGAAATCTTCCAAGTGACGCTTATACGTGGCCCATGCTTACGAGTGGGAGAGACATCTGCCAAATGAAGTTGTTACGTGGCCCATGCATGTGCGTGGGAAGGAAATCTGCCAGGCGACGCGTACGCGTGACCTATGCGTACACGTGACAAGCAACACGTGACTAACTTAACAGAAAATTCTGGGGGCGATTTCTAGACCTGCTGAAGCCCAATCGAACTCATTTCTGAAGCTATTTCATGTAAAATTCAAGCTTGGACAAAGGGGGAGCAATTAGTTTTAGGATTAGCATCAAGTAGGTTAGTTTTCTAGAGAGAGAAGTTCCCTCTTCTCTCTAAAATTAGGGTTCTTATGTTAATCTTTATCTTAGATCTAGGTTTAATTTCTTGTTTTCATCTTGTTTTCTTTATGATTTCTTGTTCCTACATCTTCATTCTCTTTGTTTGTAGTGTTAATTTCTCTTTTATGCCTCTTTTATGTTTATGAGCACTCTTCTTGGATTTGGCTTCCTTTGATGCAATTTCATGTTTGATGTTCTTTTATTGTTGATTTGAGTTGTTATTGTTATTTCCTTGCAATTGGTAGTAGATTTTACTATTCTTGCACTTTTACCATGCTTTCCATTTATGCCTTCCAAGTATTTGATAAAATGCTTGGTTGGTTGGTAGAGTAGATTTATGAGCATTATTGGCTTGGAAAGAGAAATTAGGCAATCTTGAGTCATGAATACCCAACTCATGTTGGTGACCTAGATTTGTTAGTTAATATTATTTCCATTGACGCTAATCTTTCGCTAATTCAATTAGTAAGTTGATTAGGATTTATGGATTGAGATTAACTAGTCTTATTTGACGTTCTCTCGTGTGAAGTTAATATTGTACCTTCTTCCATGTTGGAGTTGACCAAATAAGATAAACTCTTGTTAATTATTATGATATGATTAACTAGTCTTATTTGACTTTCTCTCAAGTGAAGTTAACATTGTACCTTCTTCCATGTTGGAGTTGACTAAATAAGATGAATTCTTGTTAATCATTGTATGACTAGGATAGAAAGCTTATATTCTTAATTCTTGCCATGAATGTCTCTCTTTATTAATTGCTTCCTTAGTTGTTTGCTTTACTTGTCTTTCCATTTATTTTCTTGCCCTTTTATCAAATCAAACCCCCCTTATTCCTTCATATCCAATAATTGATCACTTCATTGCAATTCCTTGTGAGACGACCCGAGATTTGAATACTTTGGTTAATTCTTATTGGGGCTTGTACTTGTGACAACCAATTTATTAGAATTTGATGTGAGAATTACTTGTTAGTTTGGAGCCATGGTTACAAGAAATTCTTATTTTCTATAAGAGAAATTCTAGACCGACAACAATTCTCACTATCACTCGGTACCTAGGAGCTCTTATGAAGCTGAATGTGAAGTTATTTGGTACAAAGCCATTGGAGAAAGAACCTCCACTGTTTTTCAAAGAACTTTGTGCTTTGGTTCAGCAAAAGCTATCTTAGAAGCTTTCAGATCCTGGATGCTTCCAGATTCCTTGCACCATAAGCACCATGACCTTTGAGAAGGCTCTATGTGACTTAGGGTCAAATTTAAATCTGATACCATCATCTGTGATGAAGAAGCAGGGAATCAAAGAGGCACAAGAAACAAGGATTATCTTGCATAAGAACTAGATGGTATTCAAGGTTCTTGACCCTTCATTACCCCCTAACAAGGGAGGCACTTACATAAAGGATTCAACATTCAAGCCTCCTTCCTTGGATGGAACTAATTGAATCCTTCCTAAGACCAAACGTAAGTTTGGTGTTGGATGTACACTATCCACCAAGGAGGAAGGCCCCAAAAGGAAGATACCTAGGGGCTGGAAAAACAAAAATATCCCTACTTAGGGCTTTTTACCATGGAAGATGGTGGTATTCACTTATTTCATCATGGTATTCACCATGGAAGAGAGAAGTGACAAAAAGAAACACCAGCATATTGCTGCAAGCCCAACCCTACCTCAGGCAGTGAATAAGATCCTGTCTCTTGAGAGCACAGGAAGTAAGCTCCCAGTAATGAGTAAGGATTTAGGCCCAGTTTGGATAAAGAGCTTAATTAAGCTTCTTTTGAGAAAATAACTTAAATAATAAATGACTATATTAAAAGTAGCTTATAAATAAGTTATTTTGTGTTTGAATTTTTAGTTCTAAAGTGCTTATTTTATAGAAATCTGATAAAAAATAGTAATATTATGAGAGAAGTCATTTTTTTAACTTCTCTATAAGCTCCTAAATAGCTTCTTAGAAAGCTACAATTTGGTTTTGAAAATTACACCACATTAATACTACTACTTTTCATAAGTTAAAAACTTAAAAAAGTTACTTTTAAAGCTTCCCAAACGGGCTCTTATTCCTCTATGACTATCTTCCTCCATGAAAGGAGCTGTCTGTCAAGCTAATGACATTAAAGAAGCGCTTGTTGGGAGGTAACCCAACTTAAATAATTATTTCTATTTCTTAATTTTATTTTCTTTAAAGTTTTGTTTTTAGGTTCATAATCATATGCAGCAGTCAGAGCAAAGATAGAATTATTAAGCAGTAAAAACAGAACACTCTGGATGGAGTGTTAAAATTTAACGCCAACCAGGGAGCAGCCCCTGGGCATTCAAATGCCAATGCATAAGGCAGAGAATATGAATTCCCTAGCCTCTCAAGACGAGTAAGTCCCATAGAAGCTCTAACTAACCCACCTTCTTTTACCCTATTCTTCCCCATTGTTCAATTGCAAAAGCTTTACTTTTTTACTTCTACCACTCTTATGTATGGAACCTAGTGAAACCTCAAGGAAGAGGAAGAGAAAGGCATTTTCCCCCACAAGAAGAGGATGGAGCAAACTATAGAGCATGTACATGAGCCTGTACAGCCGCCTCAACAAAGACAAAGGAGAGAAATTGAAGAGATCAAGCATTACATTGGATCCTCAAGGAGGAGCACTAGCCGCCTCTATTAAAGGTGGATTCATTCTCTTTACACCCATTTCCTATTATTTTTTTGTTTTCTGCTATGTTTTATCTGTTCTCTTGTTCTTGTTGCATGATCATTTGCATTGATGTCTTAAAGATGTAAAATGTTCCATATATCTCTCACATTGCTCAAAAGAAAATTTTATTTGAAAATAATTGAGAGATGCATGAATTTCAAGTTTAAAATAAGAATAGTTTAATTATGTTGATGTGATGTCATTGTTTTTGTTTTCTGAATGTATGAATAAACAGTGCATATTTGAAGTTGTGATTTTAAAATGTTGGCTCTTGAAAGAATAAGGAAAAAGGAAAAGTATTATTGATAATCTGAAAAATCCAAAAATTAATTCTTGAAGCAAGAAAAGGTAGCAAAAAGAAAAAGAAAAAGCTTGCATGCCAAAAAAATAATAAATAAAAAAGAGAAGAAAGAAAAAGCAAGCAGAAAAAGCCAATAGCTCTTTAAACCAAAAGGCAAGAGCAAAAAGCCAGTAGCCCTTTAAACCAAAAGGCAAGGGTAAAAGGACCCAACACTTTGAGCATTAGTGGATAGGAGGGCCCAAAGGAATAAAATCCTGGCCTAAGTGGCTCAACCAAGTTGTCCCTAACCATGTGCTTGTGGCGTGAAGGTGTCAAGTGAAAAGCTTGAGACTGAGCAGTTAAAGTCGTGGGCCAAAGAAAAAACAGTGTGTTAAGAACTCTGGACACCTCTATCTAGGGATTCTAGCGAAGCTGAATCACAATCTGAAAAGGTTCACCCAGTTAAAGTGTCTGTGGTATGAATGTATCCGGTGGTAATACTGGAAAACAGAGTGCCTAGGGTCACGGCCAAGACTCTAAAAGCTGTGTTTAAGAATAAAAAGAACATAACTAGGAAAATCAATAATATCATCTAGTTTTTAAGTTCCTAAAGATGCCAACCATTCTGAGTTTCAACGGATAGTGAGATGCCAAAACTGTTCGGAAGCAAAGAACTACTAAGTCCCGCTCATCTAATTGAATCTGAGCTTCGTTGGAAACTCTAAAATTTATTATGTCTTAATTTTCTTTTTTATCCTACTGTGTTTTTAGTTGCTTGGAGACAAGCAACCGTTTAAGTTTGGTGTTGTGATGAGCGGATATTTTATATGCTTTTTGGCATCATTTTCATATAGTTTTTAGTATGTTTTGCTGAGTTTTTATTAATTTTTTATAGGTTTTAATGTTAAATTCACATTTTTGGATTCTACTATGATATTTTATGTTTTTTTTTTTACAATTTCAGGTATTTTCTGGCTGAAATTGAGGAGCTGGAGCAGAAGTCTAATTCAGAGATAGAGAAAGCACTATACATGTTGTCCGGATCTGACCTACCTACACTCAGAAGCACTTTTCTGGAGCTACAGAGGTCAAAATAGAGCGTTCTCAACGGCTATGGAAACCTGACTTTCAGAGCTTTCTAACAATGTATAATAATTTATACTTTGCTTCAGATTAGAAGGCCCAAAACTGGCATCCAACGCTATCTTTCTGCCCTCTTTCAGGCATCCAGCGCCAAAAGAGCAGAGACCAGCATCCAAATGCCCATAGAAGACCCCCTAGCCAGCATTTCATGCCCTAGGAGCCTCATAGCACGTGGATCTCATCAAATCTCAGCCCAAACACTCACCTAGTGGGCCCCAGAAGTGGATTTTAGCACTAAATATATTGTTTTACCCCTTACTAGTCATTTTTTTAGTATTTAAGGGATTAGATTTGCGTTATTCAAACTTTTAATTAGCTTTATAGCCCTATTTTCGTTTTCACCTTTGTATTTTACCTTCAGTATGAGTTTCTAAACCTCCTGGGTTGAAGGGAGGAATTCGTACTTTAACGTGGTGAATAGGATGATCAGTGACAATCAACTCTGTTCATCACATTAAGACGAACGTTCCTGACAAACACCCGCGTCTATATGGGTTCAGAGTGCGTCTTTCATCGGACAATGATGAACCACCACCTTGAATATACGTCTCTGATGAGTCCATATTTTACGATATATTTTGGTTTCATTTGAGTGGATTTCATCACATAAACCCACATTTCTTCACCTAAATAGCATGCTTTTCAGAAATCTCCTTAAATTGTGCTTAAAAGTGAAATCATGCTCGTTTGTGCTTAAATTAGTTAAATTTTATTCACCTTAATCCCATTTGGTGCCTTGATGGTTTTGATGAGTGATTTCAGGTTTTCAAGGCAAGTTTAGGTTGAAAAAGTGAAGAAAGAGCATCCAAAAAGGGAGGGAGAAATCATGAAGAAAATGGAGTTTGGAGGCTGCTACAAAGGTGCATATGGACAATGATGCGTGCGTACGCACAACGGTGACTTCGTGTAAGGATGCGTATACACCAAATGTCGTGCGTACGCACAATGGGAATTTTGCACAACTGTGCGTACGCACCATAGATCGTGCATACACATGACTGCATATGCGTGATGTCATTAATTGCGAATCGCTGGGGGCAATTTTTGGGCCTCCAGAACCCAATCTAACCCATTTCTGAAGCTATTTAAGGCCAAAGTGAAGAGGAATGAAAGGGGGCACTTAGGTTTAGATTTTTACATGCTTTTCTTTTACTTTTCTAGAGAGAGAAGCTCCCCCTCTCTCTAGAATTAGGGTTTTCTTAGTTAGTTTCCTTTTAATTTCAGCTTTTAATTCTTGTTTTAATGTAGTTTCATTTATGTTTCCATGCTTTATTATCTTGTTCTTCTTCATCTCTCTTGTTATTTCTTTTATTTTTTCATTTTTATGTTTATGGATACTCTTGTTACTTTAATTTTAATTAATGCAAATTTATGTTTCCATGTCGTTTATTGCTTTCTTTACTTGTTATGATTTTCTTGCTTTTGGTAGTTAGAATTTATTTTTAATGCATTTTAATATTATTTTATTTTCATGCACACCAAGTGTTTGATAAAATGCTTGGCTTAGTTTTTACTTAGTTTTTCTCCACTCTTGTCTTGAAATTGATGACTTTGGTGATTCTTGAGTCATTGATGTCCATTCTTGTTTGATATATTAGAGTAGTTAGTTGATTTGGTTTCCATTGACTCTATGTGACCCTTAGTGTTGACATAGGACTTATGGATTGAAATCAACTATGCCTATTTGACTTATCTTCGATGTAAGGTTGACTAAGTAGGATTAACTCTTCATAATCATCATGTGTTTGTGGTCAATGGCTAGGATATGTATCCTTAGCTCTCAATTACTTGCCAAGAGGTTTCTTGCATTTGAAGTTTCCTTTCCTTACATTTTCATTGCTTTGACTTTTATTGCTTTGATGTTTAATTTCTTGCATGTTTAGCTTTTCACACTCTTGGTTGAGAAATTGGGTGTTTGGGTGGAATTGAGTTGTGGATGTCCATTCCGCATTGTGTGAGAATTATTAATTAGTTTGGTTTCCCTTGACTCTAAGTGACCCGCTAGTGTTGACTTAGGACTTAGGGATTGGAATCAATTATGCCGTTTTGACTAATTCTCAAGTAGAATTGACTAAGTGGGATTAATTCCACACAATTGCCATGTTTGTGGTCCATAACTAGGATAGGAATCCTTAATTTCCCAATTATCATCGAGAGCTCTTTTTGTCATTTAATTTCCATTTTCATTGCCTTTACTTACTTTCCTTTAATTTCTTGCATGCTTATTTACATTCCTTGCATTTTAATTTCTTCCCAATTTTCATCCAATCCCCATTTCCTCCCATAGCCAATAATTATACATTTCATTGCAACTCCTAAGGAAGATGACCCAAGGTTTAAGTACTCTTGGTTTATATTTGTTTTGAATTTTAACATTTGATTGTGAAGTTCATTGTTGGTTTAGACTATGCTACCAATGAAGTGATTCTTGTTTTGATTAATTCTAGATCAACATGAATTCTCACATATCAGTCTCTCAGATGGCTAATCTACGACTTCGTTTGAGACTTCTCGAGACATCAATTCAGCCGATTTACGGGGAAATTAGGGTCTCTATGGTAGAGGCTAGAACCAAAAGTGTAGCATCCTTCGATCCGGAAGATTCAACCTTGTCTGTGGCATTTTGAGTAGGATCGCCAATGAGAATGAACCGCAAGAGCTTCACCCTCAATCAGAATGAATCCGCACTAACCCTGGGGTTCAGATCTGGCGGAGTATTGGCAGCTGCTCAAACCAGCGTCAATCACATACAGCCTGCCATTGAAGACATCATTCACAAGCAAAGGAAACAGTACTACCAGAGTTAATTCAGAAAGGCAAAGCAACTCCAATCCTCAACTCTATTCCCATTATTGATTTTAACATATACAATATATGAATTGCCCTTGCATCAATCTAAAACCTTCTGATTTCGCCTGATTAAGACCTGCAAGATAACCATAACTTGCTGCAAGCCAACAATCCTCGTGATATCGACCCTTACTCACTCAGGCATTACTTGGACGACCCAATGCACTTGCTGGTACAGTTGTACGAAGGTGTGGGGATTCGTGCACCACCTGACCATCCACAACATCACATACGAAGCTGGTAATAGAATAAAAAGTTCAAAAATAGAAAAAAAGTGCATAAAAATTGTATCCCACCTGAAAAATAGAGAATAGAGAATAATATTTTGTTTGTGAAACATACATGGAAAGCATAGCAGTTTAAAATAACCTGAGTATATCCTGCATCATCGTACACATGGTAAATATAGTGTACTCATGATGAATTACAAAAAATAGAATCTAGACATGAGAGATATTTCTATAAGAATCTAACAATGGACATTGTTTAACTCTATTGCCCTTGAGTAACACCTTTTTGCTTGAAAATTCATATGCAAACACATGGTATAATCCAACTAATAGCCTTAGCCCCCAAGGATGGTTTTCATGGATTTATGTTTTCCAAAAACCAAATGAGATAAACAGTTAATACTAGAGAAAAAAGAGTTTTAAAGTAGAAAAGACAAAGGACTCATTGGGTAGAAAGGGATACAGGATCATATACTTTCAGTTATGTTGATTTTAATTGATTAAATATTGGGTAGATTCTTAAAGCACAGTTGGCATGAATAAGAATAGTAATAGATAATGAAAAGGTATGAGAAACATGAAAAATAATTGAGTATTAGTTGATTTTACACCCAGAAACTCAATTAGTAGAATTAAAAGCATATAGCAAGGAATGACAATGAATGGAACCTCAATAGCATAAACAAGTGATACTCAAATTTTGGGGTTCTAATAAGATGATAGTCAATTTTAATTTTTAAGACCTGATCTAGTGTAGCATCAATGTACTGTCTAAGCTATGTTCCCAGTGATACAAACAAGATAAGCTGGTTTTGGTTGATGTTTAAAAGTACATTGGCTAGTCTCTCTGTTATTTAATTTAGTAACCTGCAAAAATAAATGAAAGCAAAATAACACAACACCCATGTAAGACAATTAAAAAAATGTGATAATTTTACTTTGGCCCAACATTTGGTGACAATTCCTAATGCATTGCATGCAATGTACAAAGAGTAAAAAGTAACATAAGAGACTATGGAAAAATTAGGATTGAGATTAATGGTAGAGTTGAGGTAGTCTTCAGAGGAGGTGGAAAGAGTTAAGCCTCAAAGTGGTCCTTGAAGTTGCACTCGAGATTGTAGTCTCTAAAGTTAAGAATTATCCATTTTTGTCCCTGAAATTGTACTCTAGGACCCAGAGTCGTCCTTCAAGCACATTCCATCCATCTGGCACCACTGAAAGCTAAATTGGACTCCTCTGTGACATGTTGGCAAGTCCTAAATGACATAGTATTGGATTTGGCACCTAAGATATGCCAAACGATGTCGTTTTCTTCAATTTTTACAATGAACCTTCTATAAAAATGTTAATCAATGTTTTCTCTCCCTCCCACAAAAAAAAAATCAAACACCTTTCTTCTCTTCATTCTTCAATGGTGTTGTGCTGAGTTCCATCACTGCACCAACTTCCTTTGAAAACGACTAGTTTTCATGGTCTACTGCGTCATCTTCAACATTGACAGGTTCTAGAAAAGAAGGAATTCTATAACAGAGGTAAGCAAAAAACAAAGAGAAGAAGCCATAGGAGTTCTTTGTTTTTGGATTAATGGTGTTAATGTATTTATTTTCGTAGTTAAATAGGATTGTTTATTTATTTATTTATTTATTTGGATTTGCAAGTTGTTGTTCTGCAATTTGTGGTAGGGTTTGATGAGAACTAGTTGTCTTGTCGACAACGGTAAAATTGATTGTTTGATTAAAGGTTGTTTGTCTTGCCTGATTGATGTTTAAGATTATTATAGTTTGAGTTTGATTTGTTAATGATAATGTGGTCTAGGGTTGAATATATTTACTGTTAAAAGGAGTGGTTTATATTTTGCTTGTGATTTTAATAATGTTGTTGATGATGCTGAGCCTGATCATGAATTTTTGTTCAATTTGTAGATGGATAATCCTCTCATTACCATCATATATCACCACAGGGGTCATTTAACACAGAGTCGGATGGAAGTGTGTCTTACGGTGGGAGACAAATTTTTTAGTTGCATGGATTTGATGTAGACACATTGGATATGTAAGAACTGAGCTTAATTACCCATTTAATTAAGTAAATAATATTGCTCAAATTAGGTTCCAAAAAGTTAGAGTGAGAAGTTGAGGATTTAAATATGATTTTTGGACTCAGTAGGTCTTTTTGAGTCAGAAAATGTATTTTCTGTGAAAAATCGTGAAAAACCGTAAACCGACAGTTGAACCGGTCGAACCGATTCAAGTCTTCCCAGTACTGCGCAAGAAAAAGTAAAAACAGTCAAAAACTTTAGAAAAATATTAGAAGTCGAAAATCGGGCATTAATTTTAAAGGTTTGGCCCAAAGTTGGGCCAAACGAGCTAAAAACGCTAACAAGTTGGACCAGGCCAAGTTGGGCCCAAGCCCAACATATAAAAGGGATCCATTAATGAACCCATTTCAGGCAATCCACACTCAAACACACACACATATAGCTAAAAGAGAAGAGGGAGAAGTGAAGAGAAAACACTATTCACTCTTCACTTCAACTAGTGATATCTTGAGCTATGGTGCTTCGATTTGTGTGCCATCAGCGGCTACGCGAAGCTCTTGCCAAGCCCGTCATATCTATCTAAGCATTGTGATAAGTTTCTCGAGTTCCCTGCCCAGTTTTCATGCTCTTCTAAATTTTGAGTTTTAGGGTTTGGTTTTGAGTGAAATCTTGTGTTTTGGGTGTTTAGGTACAGTCTAGCACTTGATTGCTTGTGGTTTTGGCTTCCAAAACTGTTGGGTAAGGTTAGTTACTCTTGAACCCTTGTGAAAGTTCAATTTTTATTAGCCCTAGGTTGATTTTGTGATGATTTATGTATATATAGCTTGATTATTGTGAGTTTGGGAGCTATTAGAACTTGTTGGTGCTTGTTGAGGTGGAATTGAAAGCTTGGAGTATGATTGAGAACTTGATTGTGCTCAATTTGGAGTTTTGGTTCATAAAGGAAATTGGCTAAGGTATGGTTTTAGTTTTCTCTATGTAGTATATAATATTCATGGACACTTAGGCTAGTGACCCATAGGATAGGTTTGAATTATAATGGTTGATGAGTTGTTGAATGTTGATGTATGATGATTTATGATGGGTTGATGATTATTAAGTTCAATTATGATGATTGATAATGTTATGATGATGATAAATGATTGTGTGAAGTTGAGAAATGGCTTGGTATGATATATGTGATATTGATGTTGATGATATAGTAATGAGGTTTGAAAAGTTGAATGGGGATTGATTGTAGTATTACATAATTGATATTGATGGTTGAGAATAGTAAAAGGTGATGGAAAGATTGTATAAATGGTTAATTTTGACCCAAGAGGGTAGTTTGTGCTGTAAATGGGAGGTTGGTGTTGTTTTGGTTGGATGTAAGTTGAGGATTTTGGAAAATTTGGTAAATTGTGAACTTTTGGTAAAAGTTAGTTTTTGGTGAACTTTGCCCGATCATAATTTATGCCTCAGTGTTCAAAATTGATTGAAATTTGTTTGAAATTAAAGCTTATTGAAAACACTTTAAATCGATATAAAGTTTATGAAATTTGGAATTTTGTGGAGGATGTTATGATCATTCAAAGATTGGTGTAAAAATTTGAAATTCTGCAAAGTTACAAAATTTTATGATTTCTGGTATGTGCGCATGCACAGCCTTGTGCACACGCACGCCTCTATGAAAATTTTAACCTGTGCGCACACATAGACTTGTGTGTATGCACACGCAGAGGTAGACAATCTGTTTACAGTGCTAGCCCAGCTTGTGCGCGCACAAACCCAATGAGGAATTGCAAGCTGTGCGTACGCACAGTCCGGTGCGCACACACACGTTGGGAAGGTCAGTCTGTTAAGGGTGCTAGCACAGGTTGTGCGAGCGAACAGACATCGTGAATTTTGGCACCTGTGCGTACGCACATGTTTTAAAACCTCTCCAGAGCGTGCGTGCGCACACGCCCTGTTTCTCAAATTTTAACTTTGTTTTCAACTATTCCACCTCCCCAACAAGATTGCAAGTTTCTGTGACACTAATTTAAGACTATTGGGCTTAGTTTTGGGCATTTTGAGAAAATTAGAAATAATTTAAGGGTTTTAGTTGATATTCTTATGAAGAATTAGAAAACGGAGGATGAGGTTTCGGGTGTACTGAGGATGGTTTGATGGTATGTGAAGAATGATTGATATATGAGATGAAAACTTATGAACTAATGTGTTCGGAACTGAAATGTTGATTTGACATTGGTTGAGACAAGTTGAGGACTCAATTGTGCAAGGATGAGTCATTGATGAATTGAAAATGTTTTCTGAAAAACCACTGAACAACTATTTTATATTGACAATATGAGACGCTATGCGCTCGGCAGGGACGGCGGTTGGATCCCGCCTGTCGAGGTAGTGGCGGCGGCGTAAGGGCGGTGGTTCATCCCGCTTGCGTTGAGATGTGAGGTCCGTGGCAAGAGTATCCCACTCACATCCCTTCGTATCAATAGAGCGTGCGGGCGCAAAACGCTGGATAGTGATCTGAGCACTATATCTCGAGGGTTCCCAATGATTATTCCGAAGGGCAACATCTCCATGGAGATGTGTCGGGTTGGCAGTTGAACCGACAATGTGATATCACAGCTAATAGGACAGGCATTCATCATGTGCATTTTCTATCTGTTTGTCTGCTTTGCTGACTTGTAATTGTATGCCTAATTGAATAACATGGCTATTTGCTTACTTGAACTACTTGCCTTATATGCTTCTACTTGTGTTTTACTTGCATTGTATATAATTGTGATTTCTACTGGGATTGAGGAGGTTCAGGAGGCGGTGGCGATGGGATGGCATGGAGGATAGGTTGGTGAAGGCTGTGGGACAGCGGTGTTTGGTTAGAAGAGAAATTCCCTAAGATAGATTACCCTGTTTATTTATGTTAAGATTTGTATATATGCTCTACTATTTTAGTATGCCTTAAGATTGAATCTTGTGATGGATATGGAGTCTAGGATTGCCTTTGGCGTCTTCGGGTCTTATATCATACATCACTGGGCATTGTTACCATACTGAGAACCTCCGGTTCTCATACCTCATACCATATTTCTGTTGTGTTTTTCAAATGTAGGTCGCAACCCACCTCGGTGAGTTGCTTTAGATGGTGACAGAAGCGGAGGATCCTGTTACTCTTGGAGTCTTTTTGAGTTATTTTGTTTACACATCTCTCACTTTTGTATTTTGTTTTGCCTAGAGGCATGTATTGAGAGAACAAAACTTATATAAGCCCTTTTAAACTTTTGATTTAGTTTTATCTGTATATACAGCTAACTGGCTTAAACTCCACGAGCCATGGCTAGATTCTCATGATATTATACTATTATCTTTTGTTATATTATATCTATATCTTGTGCTTTAAGTTAGTAGCTTCTTTAGTACGTTTGCGCTTTTTAAATCCTATTTTTGAGCTATATCCTTCATCGGGCTTCTAGATTATATTAATTCTTTCTATATATTATATGTATGCGCTTAGAACTGTCGTAACCTTTGATTAACCTTTGCTTTATGACGTGAGGTAAAGCTTAGGCTAATTAGGGTGTTACAGGATATCTTCTCAGTTCGGGACTACCACAAGCACATTGGACATGACAGTGTGACTAATTGCTGGTGGTTAGTTCCTGATAAGCCTATGAAGAGTGGTCTTCGAGCTATCACACATGATAAAGAGCTCATAGAGATCTATTTTCATGCTCAAAAGAATACAGGGATTGTCCATGTGTACTATAAGCAGGGAGTCTCAGAACTTGTTTTTAATGAAGAAAAAGAACCAGTGTCTAAAAGAAAGGATCTGATGATCTTAGAACCAAATCCCAACCCAAACCTGAATAGCTCAACCCCAAAATCAATTTCCACAACAAAGCCAAGTCCAAAACCAATCCATACAACTAGCTCTACACCAAATACAATAAATTCTAATGATGTTAGCTTCCACCCCAAAACCAATTCCCATAACAAATAAGCCTATTAGTAAATTCAATGCAACACTAAAACCAAAGACCCAAAAGAATAAAGAGCTCGTAAAGATCTATTTTCATGCTCAAAAGAATAAAGGAATTGTCCATGTGTACTATAAGCAGGGAGTCTCAGAACTTGTTTTTAATGAAGAAAAAGAACCAGTGTCTAAAAGAAAGGATATGATGATCTTAGAACCAAATCCTAGCCCAAACCTGAATAGCTCAACCCCAAAATCAATTTCCACAACAAAGCCAATTCCAAAACCAATCCATACAACTAGCTCTACACCAAATACAATAAATTCTAATGATGTTAGCTTCCATCCCAAAACCAATTTCCATAGCAAATAAGCCTAGTAGTAAATTCAATCCAACACCAAAACCAAAGACCCAACCCATTGCAAAATCTGTTTGTGCATCAAACCTACCACCAAAACCGAAGGCCCAACCCGCTTTAAAAACTGCTAGTCAGCCTAATCTACCATCAAAACCAAGGCCCAATCCACTACAAAATCTGTTAGTCAATCCAAACCAAAAGGGTCCAAGAAGTCTGATCTGCCAAAGAGAGACCTTCACAAAGAAAAGAGTGCAGCAATAAATGCTAGGATGCCCTTAAGAAGAGAAGCTGCTAATGGCACTCTAAGAAGGGCATCTGTTAAGGGCAAACAAGCCTGAGTTATGACATTAACATTGTCAAGTTCAGATGAATCTTCAAACAGTCATGACAGTTATGATAGTGTGGAGGATGAACTATACAAGCCTGGTCCTGAGGATGACTCCAGTGAAGATGATGGAGTGACTGTCAAGAAATCTACCCACAAGAATGATCTTAGATTTAGCAATACAGTAGCTGCTAAGTTAACTAGACAGAAGAGGTTAATCATAGCAAAGGATAGTGGAATGGTGTGTGCAGACTCTGACTCTAAGAACTATTTTTTGAACCAATTCTTAAATTTGGCGATATGACACCATTTTATGAAGTTCGGGGTGGAGCTTATAAAGAATATGATGGTGGAGATTCGTGGCACTCAGAGAAGATGATGACTCTTCCAAATTCTGAGGATGAGTTAGAGGAGGGTGATTCAGATGAGGTTTTCTCTGTATTCAGAGAAGGAGAGAGGTTTAGAGAGCTTAAGCTTGAGGTTGAAATGACATTTAATACAAAGATGGACTTCAAAGAGGTTGTGCATGAGTATTATATTCAGGAGGGTAGGAGAATCTGGTTTAAGAAGAATGATAGTGTAAAGATGAGAGCTATGTGTAAGGATAGGCTTTTTAACATGCAAGCACAGTAATGTCAAACACGTTAATTTGCATTTCTTTCAAAAAAAAATAGGTACTAGTACAGGAACAACATATGCATATAACATGTTATTTGTTTTTTTGCAAGATACAATTGGCCAAATAAAAATAGCTACTATAATTAGCAGCATACATACAAACACTAAAGTCTCACGAAATTTTAGAACCCTATCTTTAGACTCCAAACTTTCAAGTTTCCAAAAAATCTTTATCTTCCAATTTTAATTGTCAATTGAAGAACTTGTTTTACCATTACATGTTATCATATCTTCTTTCTGAATTTTATGTGCCCACAGAAACAGACCACACCATCTCTTACCTATAGTGTACACCTAAATTCAACAAAGATTGAAAGTGAATGAGCTAAGTTTATACCCAAAAAGATAACAAATAAGAATATCACTTACATTGTAATTTGGGCAAGCAAATAAGAGCCTCCCTGAGTTAGTATCTGTCCTTGACCATTGCACAAATGCGAATTGGGCAAACGCGAATCTCTATTTCTAGTCATTCTCCTAGCAATGCTTCCATTATAGTGCGGGTTGTTCGAGCTCCCAAATGCGTTGCTTGCGCTAGTCATAATCGTGTGGCATTGAAGATGGAGAAGAGAAGAGAGGGGATACTACAGAGAGTGATTTTCAAATTTGAGGATTAGGGGATCAAATTGCACCAAAAAATTTATTAATCCACATCAACTAGTCGTTACGTGTCTAGCGTGTCACAGAGAAGTCTAGAACAGCTTTCTGGTGGTGCCAGATAGACGAAATGTGCCTAAAGGATGATTCTGGGTCTCGGAGTGCAACTTTAGGGATAAAAATGGGTAATCATTAACTTTAAGGATTATTTTAAGTATCGAGTGTAACATCAAGGACCACTTTAAGACTTAACTAAAGTAAAAATCAAAAGGTATAGAGAACGAGAGAAAATGATGTAAATTCTTTTGCAAGAGTAAATTATATTTTAAATAATATAATTAAAATATTTAAAATTATAAATATATTTCAACGACTTATTTGAATCTAATAGCTATAATTAAACCCTCTCATTTTTTATATAAGAGCATATTTCTCAATAAATACCACCTTATATAGAACAATCTTTAGAGCATCTCCAATGGTTGGGTTTAATTTTATTTTAGTTTGCATCCTACAAAGTGCCACATAAGTATTTGTGGGATCATATACAACAAAATTTGATTTGAAACTAAATGTAAAATTTATCACTTCAATTTTTTGTCTCATTTCAATTTACATTTGAATTATTTTTAATTATTTCAAATAATTTTAATTAAATTGTGAAATTTAAAAAACAAAAAAATAAAATTATAAAATTAATAATTATATACCATATTTAGAAGATATTATACATTAAAAAA
>NC_029777.3:43459938-43470130 GCF_000817695.3 Arachis duranensis | reverse complement strand
AATAAATAAAAATATTTTTTAATTTATTATTTTTTAAAATTATTAATTTTTATTTTTATTATATCTCTTTATTGTATCACACACTTTTTTTTGCTATTATTCTCTATACACACAGTTGTCATTGTCTCACCACTAGTGGTGTATTGTCTTGTTCTTCTTTTTTATTTTTTTTCTTTCACCTCCTCTTCACCTAATCATAATTATCTATCACCAAGTATCATTATTGTAATTTTTAATCTTGTGTATCACTTTAATCTATGATACTCTATTTTATTAACTTTTATGAGTCATTAAAAAGTTAAAAAAATTCGTTTATGTCTTTTGAATATCCAAATGTATAAAAATAATATTTTTTATGTGTGTATTAAGTTGTCATATTGTCCTATTAAGACAAAATTTAAGACATAAAATATTCAAAATTTTTGCTCAAATGATCAAAATTTGATATTAGTAATCCTCAAAAAGTAATATCAAAATATATTATTTTTAACTAATATAATAAAAAATAGTATATTATTATAAATTTTTAACTAATAATTATAAATTTAAGTTAGTTTTCATAATCTAATGCGAATCTTCTTACTATTTTATTTGTCATTTAAATACTATAAAAAAAACAGTTACTTAAAGTGGAACAATATATAAGGAGAGACAAAAATTTTTGAATTCATAGTTCTAATTTGTTTCTTAATCCCCATTTGATATAACTCAAATTTAATAGGTTGATGGTGGTGATTCTTTTTTATTAGTTAAGAAATTTTAACTTTAACACCCTAATATATATTTTCTTATGTTTGAGTTATAAGTCAATGATAATAAGGTGGTACGACTTTCAATGTGGATTATAATATATAAATATATATAATTGAAGGGAGTTATTAAACGAGAAGGCTGAAAAGGATTAAAACAAAATCGTGAATCGAGAACACTCACGTGTCAATGAAAACGAAAGGTAAAGCGTGTTCCGAAAACGGAATAACTAAAACATTAAGGAAGAATAGAATAAAGATTAGATATGAATCATAATATAAGTATACTAGCCACTAGTCACAGCTTATGAAGTTTAGGTCAGTTAGGGTTACAGAATTAAAACAGTTGTCATCAGTATTTTTATCTCTCCCAGAGATACTTCATTGTCTTTATAGGCAAGTTCCAAAATAAACATTTTAATACATCATATTAAAGGTTTTTCAAAATAAAAAGGAGCGGTTCTAAAATTATAAAACAAAATCAAATCAACTTCGCCGTCGGTCAGACGAAATCTAGCTCACTTTTGAGCATCACGACCTGTATCTAAAAAATGGAGGATATATACAGAATGAGAACTCCTAACCCATGAATTTCCAGTACGGTAAAAGTGTCAAATAAATACTATGCAATATAATAGAAACTTACTAAGCATCTTAAGCTTCCTTACCTTAACATGTCATTTTTCCATTCCTATGTTCACAATAATCCATAATCAGCCAACTACCTTAAGGGATTCTAATCTAACTCTCTTATCTTATTAACTTTTCCACAATTCTTCGCAACTTTTGAAGATCAAACGGAACCACTCTCAGCTAATTCAACTCAGTGACTCTATAACAACACCTCAAATCTCCACTGTAGCAAGTAGAATCACTCCACTGCATCTATCCAGGGAGCTCAAATTATCTCATTCTATATTCATCTTTATTATTCAATCATTTCATCATTTCATCTCAACAAGAACAGCCTTCAGCATCAAATGACACCAGCATGAGGGACCTCTCAGTTATGCAAATACAAGCAAGACAAACAAATAACACACAAGTAAATTCAAGTAAAGTAATTAGCATGTAGTCATATCTTATACACAGGTAAACAGCCATGACAAGTAGCAAACTCAAACAATTCAATCAAAATGAAGATGATACATGTCTATCCTATTGTCCATGAGCTCACGTATCAGTTACTTTTTCGGTAGCTAATTTGGACATTATCTTCTCTGTTGTCTACTCGCTATATAGCATATCCTCGTAGGGTGAGTGTCATGTACACTTTGTAGAGTTAATACTCTGTATATCTTATAGGATGAGTGCCATGTACACCTCGCAGACAGAGGAAACCTCACAAAGTTAAGTGCTATGCACACCTCGTAGAGTTAAGTGCTCTGTACACCTTGCAGAGTTAAGTGCTCTATACACCTCGTAGACACACAAGTCTGCATCTCTCGCAGGGTTAGTACCTTGTCATATCATCGTACAACCATTCACAATTTCACCATCACCTTCCTTATCTCGCAGGCAGAACAGCCTGTATCTATCGCAGGGTGAGTGCCCTATATACCTCTAATAAACTCCATATTTAGGGTTTATCTTGTGCTTGATTTAGGAGATTTTATAAGCTTTTACCCACATTTATCCATTAAAATAGCATGTTTTTGTATATTCTCATTTAATTGTGTTTAAGAGTGAAAACATGTTTTTTGGACTTAAAATAGATAAATTTAATTTACCTTTGATTCCATTAGATGCCTTGATATGTTTGTTAAGTGATTTCAGGTTTAGGAGGCAAAGATTGGATAAAGGGAATAAAGGAAAAGCATGTAAAAATGGAGAACTCATGAAAAATGAAGGAATCGCAAAAGCTGTCGAGCCGACCTCTTCGCACTTAATCGGTCATAACTTGAGCTACAGAGGTCCAAATGATGCAGTTTCAGTTGGGTTGGAAAGCTAACATCCGGGGCTTCAAAATGATATAAGATTTGCCATAGTTGCTACACATATAGTGACGCGCACGTGCACTGTACGCGCATACGTCGTTGCTGCCATATGATCCACTTAAAGCAATACGTGGCCAGTGAATTCTAAAGCCTTGTGGGCCCAATCCAACTCATTTCTGATGCTATTTAAGCCAAGGATCGAAGGGGAATCAAGATACTTTAGAAGTTAGTTACCATTAATTTAGTTTAGCTTAATTTAGTATTTAGAGTTAGTTTCTAGAGAGAGAAGCTCTCACTTCTCTCTAGGATTAGGATTAAGATTAGGTTTAGTTCTTAGATCTAGATTTTAATTCATCTTCTTCTACTTCTATCCTCTTAATTCCTTGTTGTTACATTCATCTTCCTCTATTCTTTTGTTGTAATTTCCTTTATGTTGTTCTTGTATTTTGTTGTAGATCTACTTTTGTTCCTTCCTTTCTCTTTCAATTCAATTCAAGGTAAAATCATAATAATTGTGTTCCTTTTGATTTGTTGTTGTTAATTCTTTGCAATAATTGTTGTTAGATTTTGTTCTTGTTGTTGATTTACTATGCTTTCCTTTTATGCCTTCCAAATGTTTTATGAAATGCTTGGTTGGATTTTAGAGTAGAATTTTATACTCTTGGCTTGGAAAGGTAACTTAGGACCTCTTGAGTTACTAATGTCCAAGTGATTGATGATTGGGAGCTATTGACTCTAGTTCTCACTAATTGAATTAGTGGAGAGTTAGGACTTATGGACTTGGATTGATATATCTCATTCAACTTTCCTTTACCATTAGTTAGAGGATGATTTAGTGAGATTAATCCTTGCCAATTCTCATATTGTGGTTAGTGATTAGGATAGAGATCTTTGACCACCAACCCTTGTCAAGACTTTTTTTAGCCATTAGTTTACTTTTTGCCATTTATTTTTCATGTTTCTTATTAAAACTCCAAAAATAACTCACAACCAATAACAAGACACTTTATTTTAATTCCTTGGGAGAACGACCCGAGGTTCAATACTTCGGTTTATAAATTTAGGGGTTTGTTTTAGTGACAAACAATCTTTTGTATGAAAGGGTTATTGTTGGTTTAGAAACTATACTTTACAACGAGATTTCATTAGTGAAATTCTAAACCGTCAAAAATCCAATCATCAACCTCGCAGGTAGAAAAGCTTGTATCTCTCTCTAAACTCATTATTCATAACCACAACAAGAGAGGAGGAATCTTCAACCCCAACTCGTCTATTAATCTTGGGATATAGTACCCGTCACACTTCTCAATCATCATCTCATCAGAATCTTTACTCATGTATATAACATATAACTCGAAGAAAATTCTCAACCTCCCCAATCCGTCATCCTTCACCAATTATCAATAACTTAGGCTCATCGTTCATTTTGCTAATTATCATTATCATTCTCATAGTACTCAATCATAATCAACCTCTTTCATCCCTCATTATCATAACCCTTCTCATATTATACTTAAGCATAATCAATTCATCATCATCTCTCATTATCAAAATTATTCCCATTATACTCAATCAATCATCCATCCTCATCTCACTAACTCAACCCATAAATTCTCATTCTTAACTTCTCTATCCTCTATTACACTGGCACTAAACTCAGAACAAAACTTGTAGAGGTTTAGAAGGTTAAACGAATGGTTGGAAGCTTTAAAAACACAATTTCAACAAAACTAGTGTTCATGCGTACGGATGCTTCATCTGTGTACGTGAGAGTGAAAAATAGAAATATTGGCTCGCGTTGCGTGACACGTCCGCGTACGTGAGTTTGCAACCCTGACCCTACCACGTACACGCGCCCCCTTCTACGTACACGAGAGTACTAGGCATAGCCCAATACCCGCGTCACGTGGCACCTTTGCGTACGCGAGTTTATCAGTTTTTAAAAAAAGCTGCATAGTGTAGAAAACTCAATTTTTAACATAAACTTTGAAATCTCATAACTTATTCCAAAAAATTTATTTTTCAACCATTCTTGAACTGTTGGAAAGATCTTTGACTAAATTTCCATAAAAATTCATCTTTCATTGGATTTTCAACTCCGAGTACCAAGTTATGGACCACCAAAGATGGCCAAAAATCAATTTTTTTTCAAAAAGCATAATTTACCAATTTTTCCAAAGTTTCACAAGCCTCAGCAATCTCAACTCAATATAATGACCTCTAACCAATCCAAATCACTCATTCACCATCATTTACACTCAAACATATGCAATTCACACATTCCAACCCTAAACCATTCAAATTCACAACTCAAATCTCAATTTCAACCTCAATCATAATCATTCAAAAACTTACCGGGCATACCTTCACAGCCTCCGGCCCAATTTCACGTCCTCTGGCCCAACATTCATCAATTCAATATAAACTCATATATGCATAATAATTATCCAACATCAATTTCATAAATACAGCATTAATTTTCTCTACACATTCACTAGACATATCAATCCATTTAAACATACAATTCAAGCTTAGTCCTTGGGACATCTAACCTAGGTATTCTCATAACACCATACGGTACTTAAATGAAACTTTAACTGTACCTCTAATGATGGCAGTTCATACACAACACTTAAATTCTCCATTCCAAGACTCACCCCAAAAGTTCCACAAGCAAATTTAAGTCCTCAAAGTGTGTCAAATTTAACCAACAACACTAACAGAACCAATTTTACATATACATTAATCTAGAGTTCAAGAGATTTGATAAATCACAAGAGTTTGGAAATTCTTTACCTTAGTCCATGGAATTTGTTGATGAAATCCATCAATAGCTCATACTAGAGCACCCCTAAATAACCAAAATCACAAAATTTTCTCAAAATCCAAACTAAAACATGAATTGGAATGGAAAACAAAATTGGACAGAGGACAACAAAGTACTGACCACAATACCTAGATAAAATCGAAGAGCTTGACAAGAGCTTCACGTGGCCACAAATGACTCATCAATTGGAGCTCCGAATAAAAAGTTATGAAACTTTGAAGATCAAAGGGGCTTTGGGTTTGTATTCCTCTTTTCCCTATTCTCTCTCACCGTGTTCTTCATTGAAAGGGGGAAAGAATGATATGTTTTGTGCTAAAATAGATTTTTATATAGTGCGGGCTTGGTCCACTTGGGCCTGGTTCACTCGATTTAGCCCGCTGGTCCAATTTTAGGCCAAAACCTTTAAGATTGGTGTTTTAATTCACATTATAATTTTTTTAACTTTCCCAATTCATAAATTCTACTTTCTTAATCTCTCTTGCTCATAATTTAATTTCTCACTCACAATACTGGATAATCTAGGCTAGTACTGCCGATTAATTTTCTAATACGTGTCCTTACGCATTTTTCTACAGAAAAGTACATTTTTTCACTCGAAAAAATCCTCCAAATTCAATTATCACATTTAAATTTTTCAATTATGATTCTAAATTTTTTCACTTCCAGTGGCCCATATTTAATTAATTATTTATTTAATTTCGTTTAATCGAAATTTTACATTAACTCTCTCTCTCCCTCTCTCCCTCCCTCTCCCCCTCTTTCTCTCCTTTCTCTCCCTCTCTCTAAAATATTTTTAACTTCCTCTATAATAAATATTTTTTAAATTATATAATGCATAAAAAATAACAAATTTTTATTTATCTTAAAAGTTAAAAATTAAAGTTAAATGATATTAATATTTTTTAAAAAAATTAAAATAAAAAAGTAGAGTGCTCCTGAAAGGATAATATTAAGTTTCATGTTCTTTTGTTCAAAACATTACAGTTTATTATATTATTATTTGCTAAAGTATATTTTTTGTTCTTGAAGTTTAACAAAAGTTTTAAAAAATATCCCTAAATTTTATCTTGTTTTAATTTTGTCCTAAAAATTTTCAATTTGCCTCAAATATACCCACGATAGCTAAATTTTCAAAAATTTTAAGACAAATCTGATGAGTCAAGAATTCACACCCCATAAATTTTTTTGTTTATGAATCCAGTCTTTTGGCAAGCGCACCAAAATTATCGTCAAGTATTAACTCACAGTGGAGTGGGATCGTATCCACAGAGATTGGTAGTTTTGAGCAATTTTAATCAATTGGTGAATTAGTCAAGTTAAAAGAATAGATTGTAATTGCAGAAACGTAAATGACATGAAAGTAAAGAAAAGCAATAAAGTGCAGAATTAGAAATGGCAAGAATAATGTAAAGAGCATAAACATAAATGACTGAATTGTAAACGGGAATGGGAATTTGCAGAATGTAAATGAAAGCTGTGAAGAACGTGATAGATGAGAATAGGGGGAATTCATTGAGATCAGATGTTATCTCTTTGGATTAAATTCAACTTAGATCCTCTTCAATCATGCAACTCATTGACCTCTTGGCAATCATGATTGATTGAGCCCCAATCCCTTGGTGACTCAATCTCTCAGATCTTGATCAATAGCCAATTCCTTAGTCTAATTGCTCATGAAGAGAGATATGTTTAGTCCCTGATTATACCACACATCATCATAGGTCCAGGTAGAGGGAGGATTGTATGTCACCATATCCAAACACCAAAACTCAGATGCTACTCAAGTGTGAGAAGGGATTTCTAGCATGGTTTCATGTTTCCATTTCCAAGGTTCCCATGAAACCCATTTTGCATTCAACCTCTTTTCCAAGATGATTGAATGCTAGAATGAAGAATGAAATCCCTTCTAGTAAATCAAAGAGAGATGAAGAGAAGAAGAAGAATAAAAATAATCAATCCATTGAAAAACAATAGAGCTCTCTTTCCCGATGGAAAGAGTTAGTAATTCATAACTAAAATATTTACAAGTAAGAAAATGGAAGAGGAGAAGAGAATGGTGGGAAGGAAGGTCCGAAGACTCACTCCTCCAAATGTGTCCAGCCTAATAGATAGCTCTCACAGTTTTCTCTAGGATCCTTTTCAACTCTCTGTTTGATATCTCAATCTGCCCACTTGTTTGAGGGTGATACGGTGTTGCAACCTTATGCTTCACTCCATATCTCAAAAGTAAGGTCTCCAATGATCTGTTGCAGAAGTGTGTCCCTCCATCACTAATGAGGGCTTTAGGTACTCCAAACCGGCTGAAGATGTTTCTCCTAAGGAAGTTCATGACCATCTTGTTGTTATTTGTTGGGGTTGCAATAGCCTCTACTCACTTAGAGACATAGTCCACTGCCACTAGAATGTACTTATTTGTGTATGAGGTGGGGAATGGACCCATGAAGTCAATTCTCCATACGTCAAATAGTTCAAGTTCTAGTATGAATTGTTGTAGCATCTCGTTCTTCTTGGATAGGTTCCCAGCTCTTTGGCACTCATCACATCTTGACACCAATTCCTTTGCATCCTTGAAAATGGTTGGCCAGTAGAACCCACATTGTAGCACCTTGGCTGCGGTTCTTTCTCCACTAAAATGGCCTCCATATGCAGATCCATGACATTGCCAAAGCACTTCTTGCCCTTCCTCATGGGAAATACATCTTCTCAAGATTCCATCAGCACACTTTTTGAACAAGTAAGACTCATCCCAGATATAGTATTCAGCATCTTTGATTAACTTTCTTTTCATGTGTTTGTTGATGTTGGTTGGTAGTTCCTCAATAGCCTTGAAGTTAGTTATGTCTGCAAACCAAGGGGCTCCTTGGGTCCTCATCAACTGCTCATCAGGGAAGCTCTCATTCACTACAAATTGGTGTGCCTCTTCTTCTTTTTGTGAAATCCTTGAGAGGTGGTCACCTACTTTGTTCTCTGCTCCACTCCTATCTTTAATCTCAATGTTAAAATCTTGGAGTAGCAAGATCCATCTTATTAGTCTGGGCTTAGATTCTTGTTTGGTAAGTAAGTACTTGAGTGCTGCATGATCAGTGAATACAATTACTTTAGAGCCAATAAGATATAATCTAAACTTATCAAAAGCAAAAACTATGGCTAAAAGCTCCTTCTCTATAGTGGAGTAGTTCCTTTGATTTTCATTAAGGACCTTAATAGCATAGTAAATAACATGTACTAGCTTGTCTTTCCTCTATTCTAGAACAGAACTAACAGCAAAATCAGATGCATCACACATTAATTCAAAGGGTAAGTCACAGCTAGGTGGTGCTATAATAGGTGCAAAAGAAAGTGTTTTTAAGTTCATCAAAGGCAAACATACACTCTTTATCAAAAACAAAAGGAGTATTTGAGACAAGTAGGTTGCTAAGGGGTTTTGCAATCTTTGAAAAATCTTTAATAAACCTCCTATAGAACCCAGCATGTCTCAAAAAGCTTCTGATTGCCTTGACATTGCAAGGTGGTGGTAACTTCTCAATTACTTCCACATTTGCCTTGTCCACTTCTGTGCCATTTTTAGAGATCTTGTGACCACGAACCACCCCTTCAGTCACCATAAAATGGCACTTCTCCCAGTTTAAAACCAGGTTGGTTTCTTGGCACCTCTTTAGCACGATAGCAAGATGACATAGGAAATCAGAATATGAGTTCCCAAACACGGAGAAGTCATCCATGAATACTTCTATGAACTTCTCAATCATGTCTGAAAAGATGGAGAGCATGCACCTTTAGAATGTTGTAGGTGCATTGCACAATCCAAAGGACATCTTCCGGTAAGCAAAAACTCCATAGGGACTAGTAAAAGAGGTTTTCTTCTGGTCCTTGGGATCTACATCTATTTGGTTGTAGCCAGAGTAACCGTCTAAGAAGCAGTAGTATTCATGACCTACGTGACTTTCAAGCATCTGGTCCATGAAAGATAGGGAAAAGTGGTCTTTCTGAGTGGCTTCATTGAGTTTCCGATAGTCAATGCACATACGCCATCCGGTCACTGTCCTTGTGGGTATCAGTTCATTCTTCTCATTTGGCACAACAGTGATTCCTCCTTTCTTTGGGACTACTTGCACCGGGCTTACCCAAGAGCTGTCTGAGATGGGATAAATCACCCATACTTGCCACAACTTCAAGTAATACCTTACGTGAGTAAGGGTCGATCCCACAGAGATTGTTGGTATGAAGCAAGCTATGGTCACCTTGTAAATCTCAGTTAGGCAGATTAAATTGGTTTATGATGAGTTTGAAAATTAACAATAAATAGAAAATAAAAGGGATAGAAATACTTATGTAAATCAATAGTGGAAATTTCAGATAGGCGTATGGAGATGCTGTGGTCCTCTTGAATCTCTACTTTCTTATTACATTCATCCAATCCTTCTTACTCCTTTCCATGGCAAGCTGTATGTAGGGAATCACCGTTGTCAATGGCTACATCCCATCCTCTCAGTGAAAATGGTCTTATGCTCTGTCACAGCACGGCTAATCATCTGTCGGTTCTCAATCAGGTTGGAATAGAATCCCTTGATTCTTTTGCGTTTGTCATCACGCCCAGCCTTCAGGAGTTTGAAGCTCGTCACAGTCATTCAATCCCAGAATCTTACTTGGAATACCATAGACAAGGTTTAGACATTCCG
>NC_029777.3:43459151-43459838 GCF_000817695.3 Arachis duranensis | reverse complement strand
ACATCCCTGCTGATTTCATAATCCTAGACACTAGGAAGGAAGATGATGAATCCATCATCCTAGGAAGACCTTTCCTAGCCAAAGCAGAAGCTGTGATAGATGTCAACAGAGGAGAGTTAGTCCTTCAATTGAATGGGGACTACCTTGTGTTTGAGGCACATGGCCATCCCTATGTGACAGAAGAGAGTAAGCATGAAGAGCTTCTCTCAGTTCAGAGTCAAGAAGAGCCCACACAGTCAAGCTCTAAGTTTGGTGTTGTGAGGCCACAACCAAACTCTAAGTTTGGTGTTCAAATTCCATATCCAAACTCTAAGTTTGGTGTGGAGACAACACACTAAATTGACCTGATCACCTCGTAGCTCCATGAGAGCCACTGTCAAGCTATTGACATTAAAGAAGCGCTTGTTGGGAGGCAACCCAATTTTATAAATCTAATTTTATTTTATTTTGTTTTAGTGTTATTTTTGTGTTGAATTAGGTACTTGATCATGAGAAGTCACGAAAAAAATCAAAGAAATTAAAAACAGAGTCAAAAAAACAGAAGAAAAAATTTTTCACCCTGGAGGCAGCGCAGACTGGCGTTCAACGCCAATAAGATGCATCTGGCTGGCGTTCAGCGCCAGAACAGAGCATCTTTCTGGCGCTGAACGCCCAAAACAAGCTACATCCTGGCGTTTAACGCCAGGA
>NC_029777.3:43456893-43458251 GCF_000817695.3 Arachis duranensis | reverse complement strand
ATCACTAGGAACCATGATCAAAGTATGAACCCAAATCCAAGGAATTATCTCACAATGGTTCGGGGGAAATACTTAGATTTTAGCCCGGAAAATGTGAGGTTGGCATTTCACCTACCCATGATGCAAGGTGATGAACGCCCCTACACAAGAAGGGTCAACTTCAATCAAAGGTTGGACCAAGTCCTAATGGACATTTGTGTGGAAGGCACCCAATGGAGAGTAGACTCCAAAGGCAAACTGGTCCAACTAAGAAGACTGGACCTCAAGCCTGTAGCTAGAGGATGGTTGGAGTTCATCCAAAGATCCATCATCCCTACAAGCAACCGATCTGAAGTTACTGTGGATCGGGCCATCATGATTCATAGCATCATGATTGGAGAGGAAGTGGAAGTTCATGAAGTCATCTCCAATGAACTCTACAAAATAGCTGACAAGCCTTCAGACATGGCACGGCTAGCCTTCCCCCATCTTATATGCCATTTATGCTACTTAGCTGGAGTTATCATAGATGGAGATGTCTCCATTGAAGAAGACAAGCCCATCACAAAGAAGAGGATGGAGCAAACAAGGGAAGTTCCTCACGGCCCCCAAGAAGAACATGAGGAAGTTCATCATCAACAAATGCCCCAAGGAATGCACTTCCCTCCCAACAACTATTAGGAGCAACTCAGTACCTCTTTAGAGGATTTGAAAGAGAAATGTTATTGATGATCTGAAAAACATCATGAAATTGATTCTTGAAGCAAGAAAAAGCAGTGAAAAAAAAATGTGTGGCGAAAATTTTAAGGCAAGGATCCGAGGCTTTGAGCATTAATGGATAGGAGGGCCCAAGGAAATTAAATCTAGGCCTAAGCGGCTAAATCAAGCTGTCCCTAACCATGTGCTTGTGTCATGAAGGTCCAAGTGAAAAGCTTGAGACTGAATGGTTAAAGCCGTGATCCAAAGCAAAAGAGTGTGCTTAAGAGCTCTGGATACCACTAACTGGGGACTTTAGCAAAGCTGAGTCACAATCTGAAAAGGTTCACCCAGTTATGTGTCTGTGGCATTTATGTATCCGGTGGTAATACTGGAAAACAAAATGCTTAGGGCCAAGGCCAAGACTCATAAAGTAGCTGTGTTCAAGAATCAACATGCTTAACTAGGAAAGTCAATAACACTATCCAAAATTCTAAGTTCCTAGAGATGCCAAAACTGTTCAGAAGCAAAAAGCTACAAGTCCCGCTCATCTAATTAAATTAATATTCATTGATATTCTGAAATTTATAGTATATTCTCTTCTTTTATCCTATTTGATTTTCAGTTGCTTGGGGACAAGCAACAATTAAAGTTTGGTGTTGTGATGAGCGGATAATTTATAC
>NC_029777.3:43454679-43455243 GCF_000817695.3 Arachis duranensis | reverse complement strand
TTGCCATGGAAAGGAGTAAGAAGGATTGAGTAGGAGCAGTAGGAGAGCAGGCGTCCTTGGGCTCTACAGCATCTCCATCCGCTTATCTGAAATTCCCACCAATGAATCTGCATAAGTATTCTATCCCTTTTATTATTCCTTTTTATTATTTATTCCAATAATCACAATTCCCCTTTTTTCTGCCTAACTGAGATTTATAAGGTGACCATAGCTTGCTTCATACCAACAATCTTTGTGGGATCGACCCTTACTCACGTAAGGTTTATTACTTGGACGACCCAGTACACTTGCTGGTTAGTTGAACGGAGTTGTGTCCACTCGTGCCAAAAATCCTAAGTTCCACAATTCTACAATAAATGCAAATCAAAGAATAGTGATCACAATTTCGTCCACCAATCTCCTTGCATCATGGGCAAGTGAAACGCCAACCTCACATTTTCCGGACTAAAATCTAAGTATTTCCCCAGAACCATTGTGAGATAATTCTTTGGACTCGAGTTCATACTTTGATCATGGTTCCTAGTGATCCATGCATTGGCATAGAACTCTTGAACCATTAAGATT
>NC_029777.3:43453060-43454519 GCF_000817695.3 Arachis duranensis | reverse complement strand
GATCACCTTCTTCTTTGCCACAACATCATAGAAGTGGTCTTGATGGCTTTTGGAGATGAATCTTTCCATCTCCCATGACTCGGAGGTGGAAGCTTTTGTCTTCCCTTTTCCTTTTCTGGCCTTAGGTGCCATTGATGGTAGTGGAAAACAAAAAAGATTGTGCTTTGACCACACCAAACTTAAAATATTGCTCGTTCTTGAGCAATAGAAGAAAGAAGAGAAGAAGAAGAAGAGAATATGGTTGAGAGGGAGAGATATAGGTTCGGCCAAAGTGAAGAAGAGGGGGTTGTGTTTTGTGAAAATGAAGTAGAATGGAAGGGTATATATAGGGAGAGGGGGTAGTGTATGTTCGGCCATTTAGGGTGGGAATGGGTGGGAAAATAGTTTTGAATTTTTGAAGGTAGGTGGGGTTTATGAGGAAGAGTGGATGGATGTGAGTAGTGAAGGGGGGGATTGGGAAGAGGAATTGAGGTGATTGGTGAAGAGTGTTGGGAAGTGTGACATGGGGAATAGTCATCACAAAATAGGATTATGAGGTAAGGTGGGATAGTAGGTGGGGATCCTGTGGGGTCCACAGATCCTGAGGTGATCCTGTGGGGTCCACAGATCCTGAGGTGTCAAGGAATTCCATCCCTACACCAAATAGGTATGTAAAATGCCTTTGCACACCATTCTGGCGTTTAAACGCCGAGTGGTGCACATTCTGGGCGTTCAACGCCCATGTAAAGCATGTTTCTAGCGTTGAACGCCAGTTTCATGCTTGTTACTGGCGTTCAGCGCCAGCTTTTCCTCTTAGGCACATTCCTGGCGTTCAGCGCCAGAATGTTGCTTGTTTCTGGCGTTCAGTGCCAGGTTGATGCTCTGTTCTGGCATTGAACGCCAGCCAAATGCTCTTTACTGGCGTTGAACGCCAGCCTGTGCTTCCTCTAGGGTGTGATTTTTTTTCTGCTGTTTTTTATTCTGTTTTTAATTTTTATATTTTTTTCGTGACTCCTCATGATCATGTACCTAATAAAACACAAAATAAAAATAAAATTAAAAATTAGATAAATAAAATTGGGTTGCCTCCCAACAAGCGCTTCTTTAATGTCAATAGCTTGACAGTGGCTCTCATGGAGCCACAACGGTGATCAGGTCAATGTTGTATAGTCCCAACACCAAACATAGAGTTTGGATATGGGATCTTAACACCAAACTTAGAGTTTGGTTGTGGCCTCACAACACCAAACTTAGAGTTTGACTGTGGGGGCTCTTCTTGACTCTAAACTGAGAGAAGCTCTTCATGCTTACTATCTTTTGTCACAGAGGGATGGCCATGTGCCTTAAACACAAGGTAGTCCCCATTCAATTGAGGGACTAATTCACCTCTGTTGACATCTATCACAGCTCCTGCTGTGGCTAGGAAAGGTCTTCCAAGGATAATGCATTCATCCTCTTCCTTCCTAGTGTCTAAGATTAT
>NC_029777.3:43451890-43452849 GCF_000817695.3 Arachis duranensis | reverse complement strand
CATAGAGCCTTTTCAAAGGTCATGGTGCCTATGGTACAAGATATTAAGAACTTGCCAGGATCTTGTCTCTTTTGAGGTAAAGTTTTCTGAATCCAGGTATCTAGTTCATTAATGAGCAAGGGAGGTTCACTTTCCCAAGTCTCATTACCAAACAACTTGGCATTCAGCTTCATGATAGCTCCTAAATATTAAGCAACTTGCTCTCCAGTCACATCTTCATTCTCTTCAGAGAAAGAGTAGTCTTCAGAGCTTATGAATGGCAGAAGAAGATTTAATGGAATCTTTATGGTCTCTGTATAAGAAATTAGAAGTGTTTTGTTCAGAATTCTCTGTCTGTTGCTGAGAAGATGATGGATATGGCTTGCTATTGCTCAGCCTATTGCGTCCACCATTGTTAAAGCCTTGTTGAGGCTTTTGTTGATCCTTCCATGAGAAATTTGGATGATTTCTCCATGATGAGTTATAGGTGTTTCCATAAGGTTCACCCATGTAATTAACCTCTGCCATGGCAGGGTTCTCAGGATCATAAGCTTCTTCAGAAGCTGCCTCTTTAGTACTGTTGGATGCATTTTGCCATCCATTCAGACTTTGAGAGATCATGTTGACTTGCTGAGTCAGCACTTTGTTCTGAGCCAATATGGCATTCAGAGTATCAATTTCAAGAACTCCCTTCTTCTGCGGCGTCCCATTATTCACGGAATTCCTCTTAGAAGTATACATGAATTGGTTATTTGCAACCATGTCAATAAGTTCTTGAGCCTCTTAAGGCGTTTTCTTTAGGTGAATAGATCCACCTGCAGAATGGTCTAATGACATTTTCGAAAATTCAGATAGACCATAATACAATATATCTAATATGGTCCATTCTGAAAACATGTCAGATGGACATCTTTTGGTCAGCTGCTTGTATCTTTCCCAAGCTTCACAGAGGAATTCACCATCTTTTTGCTTGAAGGTCT
>NC_029777.3:43449808-43451759 GCF_000817695.3 Arachis duranensis | reverse complement strand
GTTGTGAATCCAACCATATTCTAGCTCTGTCTCTTACAGCAAAAGGAAAAAGCATGAGTCTGTAGACTTCAGGATCAACTCCATTCATCTTTACAGTCTCACAAATCTGCAAGAACTCAGTTAAAAACTGGTAAGGATCTTCAGATAGAAGTCCATAAAACTTGCAGTTTTGTTACATTAAGGCAACTAGCTGAGGTTTCACCTCAAAATTATTGGCTCCAATGGCAGGAATGGATATACTTCTTCCATCAAACTTGGATGTTGGCTTTGTGAAGTCACCAAGCATTCTCCTTGTATTATTATTATTTTCGGCTGCCATCTCCTTCTCTTGTTCGAAAATTTCTGAAAGGTTACCTTTAGATTGTTGTAACTTAGCTTCTCTTAATTTTCTCTTCAGAGTCCTTTCAGGTTCTGGATCAATTTCAACAAGAGTGCCTCTATCCTTGTTCCTGCTCATATGAAAGAGAAGAAAACAAGAAAAGAAGAGGAATCCTCTATGTCACAGTATAGAGATTCCTTTATGTTAGTAGAAAAAGAAAGGGGGTAGAAGAAAGAAAAGTGAAGAATCCAAACACAAGGGATATATTGGGTTCGGATTTTAGATGAAGAGAGGTGAAGAGAAGTGTTAGTAATTAAATAATTAAATAGAATAAGAAAAGAGAGGGAGAATTTCGAAAATAATTTTGAAAAAGAGGTCAGTATTTTTGAAAATTAAAGATAAGAAATAAGATTAAAATTAAAAATAAAAAGAATTTTTGAAAAAGGGATGAGATATTTTCGAAAATTAGAGAGGGAAAAGTAGTTAGGTGGTTTTGAAAAAGATAAGAAACAAACAAAAAGTCAAAGAGTTAGTTGAAAAAGATATTAAAATCAAATTTGAAAAGATAAGAAGATAAGAAGTTAGATAAGATATTTTGAAATCAAATTTTGAAAAAAATAAAATTTTTGAAAAAGATATGATAAAAGATAAAAAAGATTTAATCTCAAAAATTTGAAATTACTTACTTCACTAACAAGAAACTACAAGATAAGATTCTAGAAATTGAACCTTTCTTAACAAGAAAGTAACAAACTTCAAATTTTTGAATCAATCACATCAATTGTTAGTGAATTTTCGAAAATATGATATAAAGATAAGAAAAAGATTTTGAAAATATTTTGAAAAAGATTTTTGGAATTTTTCGAAAATAATAAAGATGAAAAAGATATGATTTTTGAAAAAGATTAAAAAGATAAGATTTTTAAAATTGAAATTTTGACTTGACTTGTAAGAAATAATTAATTTTAAAAATTTTTGACCAAGTCAACCCAAAATTTCGAAAATTTGGAGAGAAAAAAGGAAAAGATATTTTTTGAATTTTTTTTTGAATTTTTTATTGATGAGAGAGAAAAACACAATTATGACCCAAAACTTAAAAATTTTGGATTAAAACACATGATGCATGCAAGAACACTATGAATGTCAAGATGAACATCAAGAACACTTTGAAGATCATGATGAACATCAAGAACATATTTTTGAAACATTTTAATGCAAAGAAAACATGCAAGACACCAAACCTATAAATTTTTAATGCATGGACTCTAACAAACGAAAAATGCATATGAAAAACAACAAACAACACAAAACAAGAAATCATCAAGATCAAACAAGAAGACTTGTCAAGAACAACTTGAAGATCATGAAGAACACTATGAATGCATGAAATTTTCGAAAAATGCAAGAAATTTTTTTTAAAGCATGCAATTGACACCAAACTTAAAACATGACACAAGACTAAAACAAGAAACACAAAATATTTTTTATTTTTATGATTTTTTTGGATTTTCATTATTTTTTTTGAAAATAAAGTTTGGGAAAACGAAAAATAAAAGAAAAATTTTGAAAAATATTTTTGAAAAGAAAATTACCTAATCTGAGCAACAAGATGAACCGTCAGTTGTCCATACT
>NC_029777.3:43439083-43449112 GCF_000817695.3 Arachis duranensis | reverse complement strand
TTGAAAATACATAAGTGAAAGGTTCAGGCATGGCCGAATGGCCAGCCCCCTGAATGATCAAAAGACCGAATGATCAAAGACTACAAAGTCAAAAGATTAAACTGTCAAAAGATGTCTAATACAATAGTAACTTATCCTATTTATACTAGACTAGCTACTAGGGTTTACATGAGTAAGTAATTGATGCATAAATTCACTTTTGGGGCCCACTTGGTGTATGTTTGGGCTGAGCTTGATCTATCCACGAGCTGAGGTTTTTCTTGGAGTTGAACTCCAAGTTATAGCGTGTTTTGGGCGTTCAACTCCGGATCATGACGTGTTTCTGGCGTTTAACTCCAGACAACAGCATGTACTTGGCGTTCAACGCCAAGTTATGTCATCAATTTCCAAATAATGTATGGACTATTATATATTTCTGGAAAGCTCTAGATGTCCACTTTCCAACGCCATTGAGAGCGCACCATTTGGAGTTTTGTAGCTCCAGAAAATCCATTTCGAGTGCAGGGAGGTCAGATTCCAACAGCATCAGCAGTCCTTTTGTCAGCCTTTTTCAGAGTTTTGCTCAAGTCCCTCAATTTCAGCCAGAAATTACCTGAAATCACAGAAAAACACACAAACTCATAGTAAAGTCCAGAAATGTGAATTTAACATAAAAACTAATGAAAACATCCCTAAAAGTAGCTTGAACTTACTAAAAACTACCTAAAAACAATGCCAAAAAGCGTATAAATTATCCGCTCATCAACATCCTTGTGTTGTTTCAGCACTTGGATAAGTTCCTCTTCTTGCTCCTTACTCAAGCTTGAATTGATGATCACTGGGTAAGTGTTGTTATCACCCAAATATGCATATTTCAAGCTCGGTGGTAAGGTCTTCAACACTAGTTTAGGTGCCTCTACTTCTATGTTGTCCTCATGGTTCATATGACTGAATTTGCCATGGTTCCTTGTGGTAGTTCTTCACTTGATGCTTGTTGTTCTAGCTCTATTGTTCCCTCGCATTGTTCTTCTTCCAAAACCCCTTGAAATATCTGTTCGATGGTGTCTACCATCATGCATTCTCCCATGATTCATTGGGATAACTCATTGCCTTAAAGACGTTGAAGACCATCTTCTCTTCATGTAACTTAAGACTAGTTCCCCTTTTCGCACATCAATGATGGCTCTAGTGGTCTTCCTAGGATAATTAAGGTTTTGACCTCTTCTTCCATGTCCAGTACAATAAAGTCGGCTGGGAAAATAAACTCTCCTACTTTCACCAACAAGTCTTCCACTACCCCATGTGGAAACTTAAATGTTCTATCAGCCAATTGGAGTGCCATTCTCGTTGGTTTGGCTTCCTCAATCTTCATTCTCCTCATCATGGTTAGAGACATGAGATTGATGGTGGCCCCCAGGTCACATAGGGCTTTTTCAATGTTGATATCCCCTATGATGCAGGGGATTTGAAAACTTCCTGGGTCCTTCATCTTCTGAGGGAGTTTCTTTTCTATGATGGCACTACACTCCTCAGTTAGCACTATGGTCTCTTTTTCTCCGCAGTTTCTTTTTTTTGTCATGAGCTCCTTCAAAAATTTGGCATAAAGTGGCATTTGCTCTAATGCTTCTGCAAATGGTATATTGATTTGGAGCTTTTTGAAGATCTCTAAGAATATAGAGAACTGGCTATCCTTCCCATCTTTCTTTAGCCTCTGTCGGTATGGTGCCTTTGGCACATAAGGCTTCAAGGTTGGCTTTGGTGAAGATGGGGCAAGGGTCTCTTCTTCCTTCTCACTTCCCTGCTTTTCTACAACCTCTTCTTCATGGTTGCCCTTGCTTGTGATTGCTTTTTCTATAACTTTCCCGCTTTTGAGTGTGATGGCCTTGCATTCCCCTCTTGGGTTGGCCATGGTATCATTGGGAAAAGTATGAGTGGTCATTGGGATTTTCTTGGATAAAATTCCCACTTGTTCTTCCAGCTTTGAGATTGTTGCGCCTTGATTCTTCATATTTGATCTGTATTCTTCTTGATTGTCGTCTATCCTTCTATCAGTGTGTGTTTGTCTCTCCATAAGAGTAGAAATGGCTCCTGTAAGCTGTGATGATAGTTGTGCTATTTCAGCCTCTACTCTCTCAAAGTCGCTCTTGATTTCACATGGTTGCAAGGTTGAAGTTGATGTGTCTTGATGGTGGTTATTGTGTGTTTACTGGGTGGTATGGTATGATGTGTTCTGTGAGTTATGGTAGGGTCTATTATTGCCTAATTGATGGTTGGGGTTGTGGGTGTTGTGTTGGTTTGGCAGTTAAAGTTTGTTGTGGTCTTGGTTGTGGCTTTATTGGTTCCCCCACCTAAAATTTGGGTGGTTCTTTCAACCTGGGTTGTATGTCTTAGAATTGGGATCATATGGTGGTCTATAATTGTTCACGTAGTTTGCTTGCTCCCATTCACCTTGAGCTTCTGATGCATTTTCTTCTTGGTGTGGTTCTTGAGCTTGAACAACTAAAACTTGACCAGCCTCCATCTTCTTGGTTAAGGCTGCTAGTTGTGCTGCAATTACCTTGTTTTGAGCTAACAAGGCATCCATAGAATTGAGTTCTAGCACTCCTTTCTTTTGAGTTCTTTCTGAAGCATAGAAATACTCATTTTTAGCCACAGTCTCAATGACATCTATGGCTTCTTCGATAGTCTTTTTCTTGTTGAGTGAGCCTCCTGAAGAGTGGTCGATATCCTTTTTTGCTTCATATGACAGTCCTTCATAAAAGATGTGTAGTTGAACCCATTCATTGAACATTTCTAGAGGGCACTTTCTTGTCAAAGCCTTGAACCTCTCCCAAGCCTCCTAAAGTGTTTTGCCATCTAGCTACCTGAATGTCTGAACCTCAGTTCTCAATCTGTTGACTCTCTGTGGAGGGTAGAATCTTGCTAAAAATTTGTTTACAACTTCCTCCCATGTGGTTAAACTCTCCTTGGGGACCGCTTCCAACCACTTTGCTGCCTTATCTCTGAGTGAGAAAGGGAACAAGAGTAGCTTGTAGGTGTCAGGGTGTACACCATTGGACTTGACAGTGTCGTATATCTTCAAGAATGCAGTGAGATGCTGATTTGGATCTTCTTGGGCACTTCCTCCATATGAACAATTATTCTGGACAAGTGTGATGAGTTGAGGCTTCAACTCAAAGTTATTAGCATGGATTGTTGGTTTCAGGATACTGCTACCATAGTTTCTTGGGTTTGGGTTGATGTAGGAGCCCAAGACTCGCCTCTCTTGCCCAACATGATTGTCAGCTTCTTCTCCAGCATGGTTATGTGCTTCTTCTTCCATGGTGGTTTCTGGGTCTTCCTCTACTACTTCCTCTCCAGCTATGCCCTTGCCTCTTGCTTCCCTCCTTAATCTAAGGAAGGTCCTCTCAGGTTCACTATCGAAGGAGGAGGAAGTTTCTCCCTTTCTACCTGTCATACATTCAACAACAGCAAACAGAGGGCAAGTGAAAGAATCACCTTAGTTAAGATTAGTGGTTAACTTGGTTGATGCAATTAATCAAACAGTTAGAAGAATGGAATTATGGACAATGGATAACTAAAATGCTCACAGCAAATAGACAGAAATCAGAATGGAAAAAAAATTAAAAAAATAACAAGGTAATTAAAATGCTTAATCTAGCTCTCCAATCAATTTAATCATTGTCAAATTCAAACCAATCCCTGGCAACGGCGCCATAAAACTTGATGAGTTCGGAATTCACACCCCTTAATTTTTTTTTATTATGAATCCACTCTTTTGGCAAGCGCACCAAAATTATCGTCAAGTATTAACCCACAGTGGAGTGGGATCGTATCCACATAGATTGGTAGTTTTGAGAAATTTTAATCAATTGGTGAATTAGTCAAGTTAAACAGAATAGATTGTAATTGCAGAATTATAAATGGGCAGAAACGTAAATGACATGAAAGTAAAGAAAAGCAGTAAAGTGCAGAATTAGAAATGGCAAGAATGTAAAGAGCAGAAACATAAATGACTGAATTGTAAATGGAAATGGGGATTTGCAGAATGTAAATGAAAGCTATAAAGAACCTGATAGATGAGAATAGGGGAAATTCATTGAGATCAGGAGATGTTGTCTCTTTGGATTAAATTCAGCTTAGATCCTCATCAATCATGTAACTCATTGACCTCTTGGCAATCATGATTGATTGAGCCCCAATCCCTTGGTGACTCAATCTCTCAGATCTTGATCAATAGCCAATTCCTTGGTCTAATTGCTCATGAAGAGAGATATGCTTGGTCCCTGATTATACCACACATCATCATAGGTCCAGGTAGAGGGAGGATTGTATGTCACCATATCCAAACACCAAAACCCATATGCTACTCAAGTGTGAGAAAGGATTTCTAGCATGGTTTCATGTTTCCTTTTCCAAGGTTCCTATGAAACCCATTTTGCATTCAACCTCTTTTCCAAGATGATTGAATGCAAGAATGAAAAAATGAAATTCCTTCTAGCAAATCAAAGAGAAGATGAAAAGAAGAAGAGATTCACTGTCATTAATCCATCAAGTATAACAGAGCTCCCTCTCTCAATGAGAGGGAATTTAGCTACTCATAACTTAGAGAAAAGTACTCAAGATGGAGTGAAAGGTAAAACTAAAAGGTCTTCTAACTGCTTAATCCCCTTCTCAGTACTTCTTGGGGATTATTTATACTACTCCTAGCTATAAAAAAATAAAAGAAATACAAAAGTAGAAAAGGAAAATTACACTTTGGAGGGAAAAGAAACTCAATAAACGTGATCTCCCAGCTGGCGTGTGGTTGGCGCTTCACTGGTGTGCCACGTCCTCCTCTAATTCTGGCTTGGCGTGCCACGCCTAGCTCTTCAAGTGGCACGCCCTCCTACATTAGCCTCCCTGATGTGCCACGCCTTCGAGCCCAAATGGTACGTCCAAGGTCTTTTAATTACCCATGTAGCCTGGCGTGCCACGCCTTCGAGCCAAAGTGGCACGCCCAGGGCTTCTCCCTCTTCTTCTTGCTTCTGGAAAATTGAACTAGCGTGGCACGCCCAGGGTCTGGCGTGCCATGCCCTTGCTGTGTGCTCGATCCATCTCTTCTAGAAATTTGAACTAGCGTGCCATGCCCATTTGTGTGCTTGGCTCCTTCGCTGGCTGCCACGCCCAACATTCAAGTGGCACGCCCAGAGTGGAGGATGGATGCTGGTGTGGCACGCCTTCGTCGCCAAGTGGCACGCCCTTATGGTTGGCTTCTTAACTTCCTCTCTGGAAAATATAACCAGTGTGCCACGCTCAGAGGCTGGCGTGCTACGCCCATCATCTTGCCTTGGTTCCAGTAGCTGGCGTGCGACACCTAGCATTCAAGTGGCACGCCATAGTGAGATTCTTGAGCTGGTGTACCACGCCTTCGACACCAAGTGGCACGCCTAGCCCTTTCTTTGGCTTCCTTGTGCATTGGGATGCCACGCCTGGTTGCTCAAGAGGCATGCGTAAGTGGGGATGAGAGCTTGGCGTGGCACGTCTTCGATCTCAAGTGGCACGCCTAGGCCTTTTTAGCCTTCAACTTCTTCTTTGGAATCTTGTACTAGCGTGCCACGCCATGTTGCTCAAGTGGCACGCCCATTCATTTGTTGGTTCCTCAAGCTTGGCGTGCCACGCCTGACTCCTCAAGTGGCATGCCCAAGTGACTTTTGAAACTGGCATACCACGCCTTCGACACCAAGTGGCACGCCCTATAGTAAGTGATGGGCTAGGCGTGCCACGCCCAACCTGGCGTGCCATGCCCCTTTAATGGCCTTCAATGTTGCTTTCTGGAAAAATGTATTGGCGTGCCACGCCCATGTACATGCTTGAGAACCCCTCTGGACTTCAGCACTGGCATGCCACGCCCAGCTCCTAGCGTGCAACGCTAGTGTACTTTTTGTGGCGTTTGCTCCAAGTGACATGCCCGTTTCACACGCCAAGCTTGTTTTGTTGTTTCCTTCCCATTTTTGATGTCTTTTTCACCTGAAATTCAGCACAACCTCATTTCAAAGCAATGTACGATACTATTCATCAAATATTGCATGAATTGCAATGATCAAATGAGATTATGCTCTTTTGTGGTCCTTTTTATGCAAGAAAGAAGGGTAGATGATGCAAGTCATCAAAATCCAACAAAAATGTATGAAAATTATGCTTGATTTTCTTGTGTTGAAAGTTGTTCTTATAAAATTGTTACTGAATTGGTCCAAACTTTTTGAAAAATTAGCGACCAGTGGTATAGTTGATGCAAATTAAAAGCTTTTGGGACAAAATTAAAGCAAAATAGAACTTAGAGGTATTTTTGAAAATTTTGCCAAATTTCTAAATATATATATATATATACTTTATCCAATATTATATTATCTTTGAACCAGATAACAAATTATTTTTTATCAACAAATTATTTTTACTTTTAATTTTATCTATATGTAACTTTTTTTAATTTTTTTGGGATTAGACCTATTAAATTAAAAGCCAATAATTTATATAAATTATATATATCGCATTAAAGCAACGAATTAATGAAATTTATATATAATTTATTTAAATTTAAATAATATGAAATATTAAAAACTAATTTTTATTTTTCAATAAATATTATATTATAATTTTATATATTTATTTAATTATTATCGGGTCAACGGTTTAACTACTGATCCATCGATTGAACCACTAACCCAATAATCCATTAACTTCATTGGATGATTATTGGTTCAGTTTTGATAACTATAATGCACTAATTTTTCATAAACTACACCGTAAAATTTGTAACCATTTTTTCTGCATTAATTTTTCAATGTCACATAAGTTTTTAAAATAAATTAAAATAAATTATAATTAGGCACACTAAATATTTTAGCAATACATTTAAAATTAATGTAAAAAACTTATATATAAACTTGAAAACATAATAAATAACATAAATACATTCAAACCTAAATGAATAAAATAAACGCATTTAAAATTATAAAATTACACACTAAGTATTTTATCAATGCATCCAAAATTTATAATAAAAAATTTATATACGAACCTAAAACTTAATCAATAATATAAATACATCTAAAATTAAATAAATAACATAAAAGTATCTAAAATTAGGTATTAATATATCCAAATTTCATTAACATGATAAATTCTAAATCAAATAGATAAATACAACCAAAAAAAATTATCATCACAAATTCATGAAGAAAAACACTAACATACTAACAAATTTCATTAACCAAAAGTTACATGTGAACTGGTTGTCGATTTCGTTAGCTCTCGTTTTTTGAATATTTAAAATTAATTTTTTAGATTTTAATTTAATTTAAATTATTTTTTTAATTTGTATTTTAAATAAAAAATATTAAATTTATTTAAATATATTTATTTTATTTTTTTAATTAATAAAAAAAATTGATTAAAAGAACAATTTAAAAAATACCTAGTTAAATTGAGAAAAGAGATAATAAGAAAATGGAATGGTACAAGCAAGTGAAGCAAGTAGAGCGAATAATAAAAGTACTTGAATGGTGGGCCATGTACAAATGAAGGTAAAAAAGAGAAACTAAACTTGTTGATGATCATCATCAACCACTGAACCAAGGATCAACGGCCACCGATTCAACACAAAAGGGACAACCCTCCAAAGTCCAAACTGAAATTTCAGAGTGATAATGATAATAATAATTAAAAACCACAAAGGAAAAAAGGTAAATTAACCACCATACAGAAAAGATTTCTTTTTTTTTTTTTCAAATACACAAATTTCCTCAATCCCTTTTTAACTCTCTAGTAGTCAGTGGTTGGGAGCTGCTCATGGGTGTGGCTGATGAAAAGAACCTCGTAGATGACTCCGGCAATACCACCACCGATGAGTGGGCCCACCCAGTAGATCCAGTGATTGCTCCAGCTCCAGCTCACGACGGCGGGTCCGAAGGAAACGGCAGGATTCATCGATGCACCGTCGAAAGCCCCACCTACAAGGATGTTGGCACCAACGATGAAACCAATTGCGATTGGTGCAATAGTTCCCAAACTACCCTTCTTGGGGTCAACAGCGGTAGCGTACACAGTGTACACCAAACCGAAAGTCATCACAATTTCCAACACCAAAGCCTCACCAACACCTACTCCTGATGAGAGTGCAAATGCTGGAACAGTCTGTGATGCACCGTAACAAAACCCACAGTAAGAAAATAATATAATACTAGTAAACAAAACAGAAAACAGTTACGAAGGTGGTGTGTGTAACGGCTTTAACTGACTTACGCTTGCGGTGACGAACTTGAGGAGCAAGGCAGCGACGATGGAGCCGAGGAGCTGGGCGATGATGTAGACGATGCCGCGGAGGAAGGTGATGTTGCCGCCGACGAAAGCGCCGAAGGTGACGGCGGGGTTGACGTGGCCACCGGAGATGTTGGCGCCAACGGAGACGGCGACGAAGAGGGCGAATGCATGGGCGACGGCTGCGGCGATGAGGCCTGCGGGTGTGGCGGCGCCATCGTTAGTGAGCTTGTTGTATGCGATGCTGGAACCTGAACCGGCAAAGACGAAGATAAGAGTAGAGATGAACTCAGCGAGTCCAGCTTTCAAGGTGTCTGGGTGAGTTGCCTCTTCGGGCCTTCCGATAGCGATGTTTCTGATCGGCATCTTCTTCTAATGAGTGAGCTCAACAGTGATAAGGAGCAAGAAAGGGTAGTGTATGCTCTCAGTTCGCTACTGGTGTTTCGTTTATGCTCTCACTTTGCTGTTATATGGAGAAGGACTAGCGCTTTGTTCCACCGGCTGCAGCCGGTTCCCGGTTATACATGTTGAACTTGATCATGGGTTTGTAATCGTGCCAACTGCCAAGTAAGCATTATGAGAGGAATCTCGTTTTTCCGAAAACAAAACAAGCTATTTCATGACAGCCTGTGTGAGTCCCCCTCTATTTTGGTCAGTTTTTATATCAAAATTTATTAAAATCTTTTTTTTCATAGTATTCCTAGTCCAAAAGTCCGCTAAAATTTTAAATTTTATTTAAAGATTTATTATTAAACAATAAAATATACATCAACATTTTTTTGCAACTATTTTTAATAATTTTAGTCGATATATATATTAAATTATTTTTAAAGAAAAGAATAAATAAGTTTTTAACTTTATAATTTGTGGATATATAAATTTTTAAAATTTAAAAATATATTTAAATTTTTTATTTCTTTTAAATTTAGGCATATCGATCCCTTATATTCACTTAAATTTATTAAATTTAATGCATAAATCAAATGTGATTCTTATTATACTGATCTGGTTGATACGACCGTACACTTAAAAATTTTTTTAAAATGAGACAAATTAGACTTAAGAATCAATGTGTCTAAATTTTGAAAAAATTAAAAATTTAAATATATTTTTAAATTCTTAAAAAATTAAATGTTCACATATCAAAAAATTAAAGATCGATTTGTCTTTTTTTTATTTTTAATAAATAATTTTTATTGATTTAGATGATAAATGTTAATGTAAATTATATTAATTTATGTATATAAATTTTGCTAAATATAAATATAAATTATATATTTTATGTAAGTAAATTATGTTTATTTAAAATAAAAATATTTGTTGATTATATAATATTATTATTTTTATATTTATAGTACTAATAATTTAATATCATACTTTTTATTTTGATTGGTTAATAAGTTTTTTTTTCAAATTACTTCAATTTAATCCTGCCCTTATATGATATTAATATCAAAGAAATTTATTTCTTAAAATAAAATGATCAACTATCAAAGTCAAATACGTTTAAACAACAACAAAAAAAAAAATCAAATGCGTTTAATGTATATTAAATGACTACTATTTGGGTTTAAAAATAAAATAAGGTACTTATATATGTAATAAATACATTAAATGACTACCTATTATATTGAAAGCAAAAATAAAGTATGTTAAAATATAGGAAAGTATTTTTTTTAAAAATAATCCATTTCTGAATCTGATAGATGATTTAATTAACTTTTAACACCTCGTATTATTATTATTATTATT
>NC_029777.3:43424402-43439068 GCF_000817695.3 Arachis duranensis | reverse complement strand
TTGTCGCATACAACCCCTATGAAGTGGAATAAAGAAAGATGTTAGATCTCTTAAGTGGATTTTTATTTATTTTGGATTTAATTTTATTTTTGAATAATAATAATAATAATAATAATAATAATAATAATAATAATAATAATTAGCTTCCGCGTAAATGAGCTAATTTTGTGTATGAAATTCTAGAAAAAAGGTGTTTTTTGTGTTATAAACTTATAATACACAATGTTAAATTTCATAAAGGAATTAATAGAATTCCTTGAAAATAATAAATAAATTGAATAACGAATATTTTGGTCTTGATATTATTACTGTAATAACAATATAAATATAAATTTAGAAGCGAAGGGATATAGCTACTACCACTTGTTGCTATAAGACAGCGAAGCAATTCGGCTGTAGCGGTTTTAGCGACTGACACGTGTTCGAGATGGATAAGGGCCACGTACATGTGCTGATAAGTAAAAGTTGTCTAAGCTTTTTAGTTTCTTGAATGTTCTTCATGGCAATCTACAGCACCCAACATTTATTATTTATCTTCCATTTGTTTATGTTTTAAGACGTGCACGATGACGACCATATAATAGAAATGCAAATAATAATTTAATCCATCCGAGAAAAGAATGCTAGAAAAGAATCGTTAATTATTAATTATAACAACTAAATGCAATAAGTACATAAATAAATCTCTGGTCTTTGAAATTTACGTGGATATTTGTTTAAGATTTTAAAAGGTTAAATTAAACTGTTGTTTTTTATATTTTCGGTCTTTTACTGAAATTGTACATTAATATTTTTATATTTTCAGTTTCTATTTATTCCCATAAATTAATAATATTATTTTTTTATTTTAATATATATTTGCTTCCATTCTATAATGTATTATCATTATTCATCTAAATAAATTTACGATGGAACGGAAGTATGACTTCTTATTTTACATAAGTTCTTGCGAGTCTCTAATCGGATAGTATTGAGCTACAACTTGAAAATACATCACCTAAACTGCAAATTGCTTGGACTAATTAGATATGTAACATAAAATCCGGTTAGCTTTGGGGCGATTGAGGTTTCTATGGCGCTAAAGTTAGAATACTGAGCTTCAGTTTCCGATCCAAAAGATCTGACCTTGTCTGTGACCCTTTAAGTAAGATCAAGAGAGATTGAATTGAGTGAGCTTCATCCTCGCTCAGATTAAATGACCACTGACCCTGGCATTTGATGTGGATTAGAGGAGATTAATTGACCACTAACCCTAGCATTAATCACTTACAGCTTTGCCATAGAGTGAATCATTTGTTATTAATATAGTTAATAAGAAGTACTAATCTGAAAAGATAAGCATCTTCAAAGTCTTAACTGATTTCTCATTATTGTTTCTACACCAATTTCGCACTGCTCTCTTTATTATTTTATTTTATACACCACCAACAACAACTCACTTTTCTATTTTCCTAACTAAGTTCTGCAAGATAACTATTGCTTGCTCAATCCAACAATCCTCGTGGGATCGACCTTGACTCACGTAAGGTATTACTTGGACGACCTAGTGCACTTGCCGGTGAAGTTGTGAGTATTCAATTTCGCGCACCATTTGACAGTAGAGACTAATTTGCATGTTTACTGGAAGTATAGGGACCAACTATATAATTTAACCATTTGAAAAATGCTCTCTGTCTCTCACCTCTGTCCACCGCATCTATTATTGGATTATAATTTGTGGAACCTTTTCCGTAGCCTGAGAACCTGTCAATTCCTTCATTGAACGATTTTTTGTAGTTGCTAAACTCTACTTTGGCGGCGTTGATGCCTTTGTTGTAAGAGGTGAAATAATCTGCACCCACATTGGATTGCTTTTTGTAGGTGGTAAGCCCTCGACAGCGTTGTTTCTGCCACTGGCGTAGTTCGAGAAAGTGTTGGTTGGATTGTTCATGTCCCGTACTCTTTGAACGTGTCGTTGCCGGCATTGGTCAAGTAGGACGTGAACCCAAGGTTAAGGACATTGACACCGGAGGCATAGCCGCGGAAATCGCCACTGCCTCCTGCAGCATTAGAACCGTAGGTGTGGAAGGATTTGTTGATAACATTACCGTCGGTGGCGTATATGCTGAAATTCTTGGAATAGCTGGAGGAGTTGCGGCTATATCGGCAGAAGTCATTGATGGGGATGTTGACGTTGTTGGAGTACTTCTTGAATGTGTCGAAATCACCGGGTCAATTACCGTAGTTGGTGAAGTTCTTGTCCCCGTAGTTGGAAAAGTTGGCGTGCTTGTCGTGCTTCTTGAGTGAGGCTCCAAGGTCCGGGAAGCAGAGGAGGTTTGCGATGGCACAGAATTTCGTGAGGCGCTTGGAGAGTGCGATTCCACCTTTAGAGCCGACGAGTTTTGAGAATGCGACTGGGCTTTGGCTGTGGTGGTTCAGGCTAGTAATGGAAGAAGAAGGACAAAAATGCTAAAGAGAGGAAGAGGAAGAAAAAGGAGAAGAGGAAGAAGAGGACATTATGGCAAATGTGTGTTTTTTTCACGGTAAATATTATTGAGGACCTAATTACAAAATTATATTTTGTACAGTGACCTAATTACAAACTTTTAAAGTATGGGGACCAATTTACAATTTCAGTAAAAGGATACGGATCAACTGTGTAATTTAACTATTTTGAAATTCAAAACTTTTTATAATAGTACTTTAGGTATAGCTTAAAGTGCTATTTTAGTTCTTAATATCTTTTTGTTAAGTCATCAAATAGAGTGTTTAATTGATAAAATTTTGTCACGCTTGATACTGTAACAGCTAGGTGGTGACATGACAGAATTTGATTTAGGACCCAATTTAGTTCATAAAATTCTATTGCATACATATTATATAAAATATCAATTAAATCACATGAGAATTTAGAATTCTTTCTTTGCACGCTTTTTGATAACTGGTGCACGAATCCCCACATTTCGTACAACTGTACCAGCAAGTGCATTGGGTCGTCCAAGTAATACCTGAGCGAGTCAGGGTCGATCGCACGAGGATTGTGGTTTGAAGCAAGCTATGGTTATCTTGTAGATCTTAGTCAGGCGGATAAAAGAGTTGTTGGATTTGTGAGATCTAAACTAGGTAGATATGTTTATAATGATAAGAAAATTGTTAAGGCTTGGAGATGCTTTGTCCTTTTGGATTAACTCTGGTCTTACTATCTTCTTCAATTGTGAATGATTTCTTCTATAGCAGGCTGTATGTGATCAACGCTGTACGGTCACTGTTGCCAATATCTTCTAGATCTGAACCCCAGGATTAGTGTGGATCCATTCTGATTGAGGGTGAAGCTCCTGCAGTCCATTCTCTTTAATGATCCTACTCAAAATGCCACATACAAGGTTGGATCTTTCGGATCAGAGAATGCTACGCCTTGGGGTTCTGGCCTCTACCACAGAGACCCTAATCTCCCCATACCTCAGCTGAACTGGTGTCTCGATAAGTCCCCAACGAAGTGGTGGATAAGCCATCTAAGAGATGTATAATCAAGCTGGTGGTTCGATGCTTTTCACACGAACCCAAGAAGAACAGGGTGGTTGTCAGGAACGCGGTCTTAGTACGAAGAACGAAGATGATTGTCACGGGTCATCTCATTCATCAAGTTGAAGAACGAAGATACATCTTAGAATTGAATCAAACACGGATTGAAAAGAAACAGTAACACTTTTATTAATCCATAAAACTCAACAGGGCTCCTCCCCTCAACCTAGGAGGTTTAGAAACTCATACAGATAGAGAAACACAATGATAAATAAAAATATGGCATAAAGTCCCCTAAGATTATGTAAAATATCCTTTTAATACTAAACTAATGACTAATGATTACATAAGAAAGGTAAAACAATCTTTTTAGTGCTAAAATCCACTTCTGAGACCCACTTGATGAGTGTTTGGTGAGCTTTGATGAGATCCATGTGCTATGAGGCCTCTAGGATGTTGAACGCTGGCTAGGGGGTCCTCTTTGGGCGTTTGGACGCTGGTCTCCTCCTTTGGGCGCTAGACGCCTGGACTAGGGCAGGAGGTTGGCGTTGGACACCGGTTTTGGGCCTTCAATTCTGAAGTAAAGTATAAACTATTATACATTGCTGGAATGCTCTAGATGTTAGCTTTTTATAGACGTTAAGAATGCTCCATTTGGATTTTTGTAACTCCAGAAAAGCTCTTTCGAGTGCAAGGAGGTCAGATCCGGACAGCATCTGCAGTGCTTTCTCTGTCTCTAAATCAGACTTTTGCTCCAGCTCCTCGATTTGAGCCAAAAATTACCCAAAATTGCACAAAAATACACAAACTCAAAGTAGAATCCAAAAATTTGAATTTTATACTAAAACCTATGAAAACTTAATAAAAAGTAAACAAAACATGCTAAAAACTATATGATAGCAATGCCAAAAAAAGTATAAAATATCCACTCATCACAACATCAAACTTAAACTGTTACTTGTCCTCAAGCAACTAAAAAAAATAGGATAAAAGGAAGGGTAAGATACAATAGATCTCAGAGTTTCTAATGAAGCTCAGTTTCAATTAGATGAGCGGGACTTAGTAGCTTTTTGCTTCTGAATAGTTTTGGCATCTCACTATCCATTGAAACTCAGAAATGATGGTCTCTTTAGGAACTTAGAATCCAGATGATATTATTGACTCTCTTAGTTTAGTTCTTTTTTATTCTTGAACACAGCTTTTAAAGTCTTGGCCGTGACCCTAAACACTTTGTTTTTCAGTATTACCACCGGATACATAAATGCCACAGACACTTTAACTGGGTGAACACTTTCATATTGTGATTCAGCTTTACTAGAATCCCTAGATAGAGGTGTCCAGAGTTCTTAAGCACACTCTTAGAATCTTTGGATCCTTTCACCCTTGCCTTTTGGTTTAAAGGGTTATTGGCTTTTTGCTCTTGCCTTTTGGTTGAAAGAGCTATTGGCTTTTTCTATTTATTTATTTTTTTCGCCATTTTTTTTGCAACATGCTTTTTCTTTTTTCTTTTTGCTGCTTTTTCTTGCTTCAAGAATCAATTATTGGATTTTTCAGATTATCAATAATACTTTTTCTTTTTCATCATTCTTTCAAGAACCAACATTCTTAATTTTCAACTTCAAATATGCACTATTTATTCATACATCCAGAAAACAAAAGTAATGGCATCACATCAAAATAATTGATTATTCTTATTATGAAACTTGAAAATTCATGCGTCTTTAATTCTTCTAAAAAATTCACTATTTTATTCATGTTTAATGAAGATAAGAGAAATATTTTATAGCTAATTGGAAAATAAAAATTAATTATTACTAATGCTTATGTGATGTGTGGAAAATGATCCAACACAAAACTCATCGGCAAGTGTACTGGATTGCATCAAGTAGTAATTACTCACATGAGTGAGGTCGATCCCATAGGGATTGAATGATTGAGCAATTTTAGTTAGGTGGTTGATTTAGTCAAGCAAATAAGTGTTAATTTAAGTGATTTGTATCCAACAAAAGCTAAATTGTATGAAATTTAAAGGGAGAGGGGGGATTGACAGTAAATTAAAGAGCAGAAGAAGTAAAAGAGCTGAATCTTAAAGAACAAGTAATGTAAATGACTGAAACTTAGATTGCAAGAAATGTAAATGTCAGAATCTTAGAGTGCAAGAAATGTAAAATTGCTGAAAGAGTAAAAAGGATATGGGAACAGGGAATTTAAAGTTAAACAAGAGAATGTAAATAGCAATCAATGAAAGAAGTAAAAGATCAATGAAAATGAAGCAGATCTCAAACATAAAAGGAAAAATTCTTGAAGAAGCAATACAGAAAGTGAATTCAACTCAATTATGAAATCAAACAGAGAAGTTGAAGATCTCAGGGGTTGAATGAGACTAAAAAACAAGTGTAGATTTCAATTCCTTCCTTGATCCAACATAGAGTAATTGCAGAAGAAATATAGATGAGAGTAGTAACGGAAACTTAGATCCAAATCACAATTCATTGAAATTATGCAGAAAGTAAACAAAGAGAGATCTCAGATCAAGAATGAAACAGAATTTCTTCAATTCTCAATCTAGGATCCAAAACAAAGAGTGAAGAGTGTAGAAGTAAGAACAAAGAGAAAGTGAATTCAATTCTCTATCCCAATTCCCAAACCCAAAGCTAAAATCTAAAAATGAGCTCCAAAAAATGAAAAATGAAAAGTAAAAGTGTCAAAAAGGTCAAAAGAGCCCCTCTCTAAATTAAACTAACTTCTATTTATACACTTCCTATTTTGAATTTTAGAATTTGGAGTGGGCCTTTCAAAATTGGTGAAGGATTCAATTAAATTTGATTTTTAGACCAGAAATGTGCCATGAGACACTCCCAGGGCACGGCTCGGTTGACAAGGAGAGCACAGCACTCCCCCTTGGTCTCAATTGTTGCGTCACAAGCCCCTTGGGCAGCCTCCTAGCGCTCGGTTAAGTAAAGGAGCGCAACGCTCCATGGCCTTGCTTTTGGCGTGCCAAATTGTTGCGTGACGAGCTCCTTGGCCGTGTCACACTTCATAGCGCTCAGTGAATGGAGAGAGTGCAGCGCTCTTTACTTGGGATGGGAGCCTCTCTTTGAACCTTGGTGGAAGTATTTGGGGAGCAATTTCCTTTTGAAGAGTGTAGCACTCCTTCCTTTCCAGCATGAGGCTCCTGGTTCAAATCCTTGTGAGTGCAATTCGGCCACTTTTGGCTTATTTTCCTTGCAAGTAGCGCTTCTCCTTGCTCCCTCAAGTGCAAGGTTCGATCCTTGGGGCTCTACTAGCAAACATTTACCCTGAATTTATTTGAAATGGAGCCCGAAAAAGTTAACAGAGTTAACCGAGCCCTATTGATTTTGCCTTGTTTCCTTGGTTCCTTGTAGCGCTCGGTTAAGGGAGAGAGCGCAGCTTCCTTGCCATTTGCTTTCTTTGATTTGAGTAGCGCTCAAATAGAGAGTGCTGTGCTCACTAAGAGAGCACTATGGCTCTTCTCCTTTGATGCGCCACGCTTTTGTTTCCTTTGGCTACGCTTCATAGGCCACGCTTTCTTGTTTTTTTCTTTTCTTCACCTACAAGTAATCAAAACAACCAATCAAAGTACCACCAAATTCACAAGGTTTATAAATTATTCAAAAACCAATTAATTTTAGCCTAAACCTCATGATTTAGTGTCAAATAAAGGATGGTTGATTAATTCAACAAAACCATGTAATTCCACTCCAAATCACTTACTTATAATGCAAGAAAGTGCATAAAACCTAATGAAACAAGTGAAAAATGCTTGAAAAGCTAGCATAAGATGACTTGTCATCACAACACCAAACTTAAACCTTGCTTTTCCCTGATAGGCAAAATTGTGACTCATACTTTTCACAACTCGAACAATTCCTAGCAATGGCTCCAAAAACTTGGTGCACAATACTATGGTTCACACACATTCTTCACAACTTCGCACAACTAACCAGCAAGTGCATTGAGTCATCCAAGTAATAAAACTTACGTGAGTAAGGGTCGATCCCACAGAGATTGTTGGTATGAAGCAAGCTATGGTCATCTTGTAAATCTCAGTCAGGCGGATTCTAATGGTTATAATGGTTTTCGAATATAAAGATAAATAAAGCATAAAATAAAGATAGAGATACTTATGTAATTCATTGGTGGGAATTTCAGATAAGCGCATGAAGATACTGTGTTCCTTCTGAATCTCTGTTTTCCTACTACTTTCATCCAATTATTCTTACTTCTTTCCATGGCAAGCTGTATGTTGGGGGATCACCGTTGTCAATGGCTACCGTCCATTCTCTCAGTGAAAATGGTCCAGGTGCGCTGTCACCGCACGACTAATCATCTGTCGGTTCTCGATCATGCAGAAATAGGATTTACTATCCTTTTGCGTCTGTCACCATGCCCTACAGTCGCGAGTTTGAAGCTCGTCACAATCATTCAATACCTGAATCCTACTCGGAATACCACAGACAAGGTTTAGACTTTCCGGATTCTCAAGAATGCTGCCAATGGATTCTAGCTTATACCACGAAGATTCTGATTAAGGAGTCCAAGAGATATTCATTCAAGCTTATTTGCATGTAGAACGAAAGTGGTTGTCAAGCACACGTTCATAAGTGAGAATAGTGATGAGCGTCACATAATCATCACATTGATCATGTTCTTGGGTGTGAATGGATATCTTAGAATAAGAATAAGCATGAATTGAATAGAAGAACAATAGTACTTTGCATTAATACTCGAGGAACAGCAGAGCTCCACACCTTAATCTATGGTGTGTAGAAACTCCACCGTTGAAAATACATAAGTGATAAAGGTGTTTATTGGTTCCGGCCCCAGAGAGGGAACCAGGATAAACAAGACTTAATGGTTCAAAAATACCAAATGGTCTTAGAGAGACCCCCAATACAATAGTAAAAAGTTCTATTTATACTAAACTAGCTACTAGGGTTACAGAGATAAGTATTGATGTAGAAATCCACTTCCGGAGCCCACTTGGTGTGTGCTTGGGCTGAGCTTGAGCTTTACACGTGCAGAGGCTTCTCTTAGAGTTAAACGCCAAGTTGTAACGTGTTTTTGGCGTTTAACTCTGGTTTGTGACGTGTTTCTGACATTTTACTTCAGAATGCAACATGGAGCTGGCGTTGAATGCCAGTTTGCATCATCTAAGCTTGAATAAAGTATAGATGATTATATATTGCTGGAATGTCCTGGATGTCTACTTTCCAACGCAATTAAGAGAGTGCCATTTGGAATTTTGTAGCTCCAAAAAATCCATTTTGAGTGCAGAGAGGTCAGAATCCAACAGCATCTATAGTCCTTTTTCAGCCTCCTATCAGATTTTTGCTCAGGTCCCTCAATTTCAGCCAGAAAATACATGAAATCACAGAAAAACATACAAACTCATAGTAAAGTCCAGAAATGTGAATTTTTCATAAAAACTAATAAAAACATCCCTAAAAGTAGCTAGATCCTACTAAAAACTACCTAAAAATAATGCCAAAAAGCGTATAAATTATCCGCTCATCACAACACCAAACTTAAATTGTTGCTTGTCCCCAAGCAACTGAAAATCAAATAGGATCAAAAGAAGAGAATATACTATAAATCCCAAAATATTAATGAATTCGAAACTCATGTACTTCTTGTTCTTTTGTATTAAAAACATTTTTCATTTAAGAAAGGTGAAGGATTCATGGAATTATTCATAGTCTTAAGACATAGTTACTAAATACTAATGATCATGTAGTAAAGACTCAAAACATAGATAAACATATAGCATAAAACTGAAAAACAGAGAGATAAGAACAAGGAAGATAAGGAATGAGTCCACCTCAGTGAGGGTGGCGCCTTCTTCTTGAAGGACCAATGGTGTTCATGATCTCCTCTATGTCTCTTCCTTGCCTTTGTTGCTCCTTGATAAACCACTATTTTATGGTTTATATTGTGTTTTATTGAGTGGTTTTATCAAGCTTTTCACCCACTTATTCATATGATTTGCATGTATTTACAATTCCTTCCTAAAAATATCCTATGATTAATAACTTGCTTCCTAAGGACCTTTTTGTTGTATATTTTTATCTTCCTTCATACCATTCGATGCCGTGATCTATATGTTGAGTGTTTCAGGCTTCATAGGGCAGGAATGGCGTAAGGAATGAAGAGGAAGCATGCAAAAATGGAATGAACACAAGGAATTGAGGAGATGACCAGCGAGAAGTCACGCGGTCGCATGGCTCACGCAACCGCGCGAAATAGAAGGAATTACCGTGACGCGCTCGCACGGATTGGAAGCTGCATGAACGACGCAAAAGCGTGGACAACGCGCATGCGTGGTACGAGAAATGCTGAGTGACGCGAACGCGTGGACGACGTGGCCGTGTGACGTGCGCGATCTGTAGAATTACAAAAGTCACTGGCAGAGATTCTGAGCCGCATTTCAACCCAGTTTTCGGCCCAGAAACACAGATTAAAGTCAAGGAACATGCAGAGACTCAAAGAAGGAAGTCATATCAATTTTAATCATTACTCACAATTTTAGGTTTTAGATGTAGTTTTTAGAGAGAGAGGTTCTCTCCTCTCTCTTAGGATTTAGGATTAGGATTCCTCTTAAAGGATTTAGGATTTCGACTCTTCATCAGGTTCAATATTCCTTTTACTTTATATTCGACTCTTCATCAGGTTCAATATTCCTTTTACTTTATATTTCTCTTTTATTTTCAGATACTTTAATGCTTGTATTACTTATGTTGCCTATTTGGCTTATGAGCCATTCATGTTAGGATTTTCTTTAATTAATATAAATTGAGGTATTTTAGACTTATATGTTATGAATGCTTTGGCTTTATCCAATTTATTTTCATTCGAGTAGATTTTCTTCCCTTTTGGCCTTGGTTGCTACCTTTTGGCTCTGGTTGATTGATTGGTGACTCTTGAGTTATCAAACTCATTGTTGACTAAAAATTGGAATTCTTCAAGAATTAATTCGAGTTCTACTAACTCTAGCCTTTTCCAAGGAAAGACTAGGACCTGAGGAACCAAACTTATTCCATCCACTTGACTTACCTTCATAGTTAGAGGTTAACTTAGTGGGAGAAAAATCTAATTCTCATCATAATTGATAAATATAACTGGGATAGGACTTCCAGTTTTCATACCTTGCCAAGAGTTTATTTTACAGTTATTTATTTATTTTACTTGTCATTTAACATACTTCTTCCTTACTTTCAAAACCCCCTAATTTACAAGACTCATAACCAATAATAAGAACATACCTCCTTGCAATTTCTTGAGAAGACGACCCGAGGTTTAAATACTCGGTTATCAATTTAAGGTATTTGTTACTTGTGACAACCAAAACGTTTGTACGAAGGGATTTTCTGTTGGTTTAGAATCTATACTCACAACGCGACTATATTTTTACAAAATTCTTTACTAGCAAAAATCCTAACGTCAAAATGGCGCCGTTGCCGGAGAATTACAAACGTGTGCCTTATTATTGGTTATTGTAAATATTTTTCAAAAAAAATATATATCTTATCTTATTTTTTCAAAAATATCTTATCTTATTTTTTTTCAAAAAAATCAAATCTTTTTCAAAATATTTTCTTTTTGTTAGTTTTTGTTTTTATTTTCTCCTACTACTATGAACTCTCACCCCTTTGGCTATGAGTCTGGTTACAACTATGTTGCAGGAAGAGGAAGCTATAACAGGAATATGCATCAAGGTCAAAGTAATCAAAGATGGACAGAGCCAAGAGGATGTGATCAACCCTTTAGGCAACAACACCTTCCAAGACACCATGGACGAAGACCATTCTACAATGCATACCAAAATGATAGATATGGTGGACTCCCTTGTAGTTACCAACAAGCCCCACCCTATGCTAATGAACCACCTCCTCAACGTAGTTTTGAACCACCACACTCACAAGCCCCTTTCCACCATTCACCTCCATATGACCCCAATCCTTATTCACCACACCAACCACCATATGAACCATACCCAGAACCCCCACCTCAATATATACCATCTTCATATCCTTATCAAGAGAAACCACCTCCGTGTTATGAACCTTTTCTCCCAACAAATGAACCCTCCTACCCACCCCAAACCTCCATGGAGAGCACACTTGCCTCTATCACTAGTCTCACCTCTACTCTTCAAGTACTTATATCCCGCATGGACTAACCTTCTACCCCCAATATTCAATCCTCAAGCTCCAATACACTTCCATCTCAACCACATAATGATCCGCCCATCCCATCACCACCATCCATGGAAGAGCACCAACATCCATCAATCCAAGAGCAACATGATCCCACTGATACAATTGACATGGAATAAGAGAGAGAGGATCATCTTCACGAATCCATACTTCATAAGGAGCTAGAGGAGGCACTAAAGGTGAAGGTAGTAGAGATCTTTAAAGTTGACAGCGCGATTGAAGAACTAGTGAAAAAAGACAACAAGGAGGATTTTGTACTTGAAGGTGAAGAAATAGTGGAATAGGAAATCATCAAGGATGAATACGATTTCATACTTAAACACTTGGATCAAGCAATAAATCGATTACCTTTCCGATGTTCGGACATTCAAAGAACCCGCATGGCTTCATGTGGAAAATCTACTGAAGAACGTAGCAGAAAGGAGAAGTTAAGCACTCCGGTGGATAGTGAGCAGCACGATTTTGTATTGGAACAATTGGAAGAAGCTACGCCTGCCATTGAAGAGGAAGAAGTGGTTGAAGACTTAGGAGATGCTGAACCTCCATAGGAAAGTCAAGTTATAGAGCCTCATTCAAAGACGTTTGAAACTGATGATGAGGAGGGTGTACAACCTCCAAGGCGTCTCATGGTTGAAGACTTTGAAGGGGATGATCAAGAGATGGATTCAATCATTGATGAATTCTTATCTACATTTGAATCCTCTTCCATTGGACTTGACATGGAGATTAAAGAAGAAGAAGAACAACCTCCCATGCTCTTGGTGAGCAATGAAGAAGAGATTGAATTGGAAGAAAGCCACCAAGAGGAAGAGGTTGATATTGAAGAAGCTTGCAAGGAGGTGGAAGATGTCAAAGAAGAGCACAAGGGAGTGGAGCTTGCACGTTCATTATAAACACCACCCCTAAGTTGCTGTCATCCTTCACAACATTCAAGTGGGTAAAATTCATATCCCTTATCTTTCTAATTCCACTTGAATATGGGCTACTGGAGACAGATGGTCAACTTAGAGCTCTTTGTAGTATTAAGAGTACGAGGAAGATGGTCAGTGGTAAGAATTGTCCTGCAAGGTTCAGTATGGTCGGAAGCTTTGAGTTTAAACGTAAAGGTTGGTATAGAGCTTAATTGAATGGGTATTGGAAGTTGTTTGGACGTTTTAGTGAGAATTCTACAACTGAACCACCCGGATGGCATCATGATAATCAACTTGAAGACGGGTGTAGAAATAAGATTTGGGATCTGGGAATATATGATGATCAATTTTGGGAGCTCAAAGCTTGTGAAGAACTCCATCAAAGCTTGAGGAATTTACTTAGTATGGATAGAGCTTATTGGAAGACCAAGCATTGGTGGAAGTTTCAAAATGAGTTCAAGCACAAGCCACCATGACAAGGAGCTCGCCAAATGTCCAACTTAAGGACTATAACTAAAAGGGCTAGGTGGGAGACAACCCACCATGGTATGACCGTTCCATTTTCAGTTTAAATTTTAGTCTATTTTTGAGTTTTGATTGAACCTGGAATCTTGTATAACATTCATTGCGTTCTGCATACTACATTAAAAAAAAGAAGAAGAAGAAATCGCACGTGACGCGCCAGCATCGCCAACGCGTCCGCATCATTGGTGCATTGAGAAGAAAACAAAATTGAACAGAGAGTCACGCGAGAGCATGGCTGGAGGCGTGCTGATGAGCGGATAATTTATACGCTTTTTGGCATTGTTTTTAGTATGTTTTTAGTATGTTTTAGTTGGTTTTTATTATATTTTTATTAGTTTTTATTTAAAATTCACTTTTCTGGACTTTACTATGATTTTGTGTGTTTTTCTGTGATTTCAGGTATTTTCTAGCTGAAATTGAGGGACCTGAGCAAAAATCTGATTCAGAGGCTAAAAAAGACTGCAGATGCTATTGGATTCTGACCTCCCTGCACTCGAAGTGGATTTTCTGGAGCTACAGAAACCCAATTGGTGCGCTCTCAATTGCGTTGGAAAGTAGATATCCTGGGCTTTTTAGCAATGTATAATAGTTCATACTTTGCCCGAGATTTGATGGCCCAAACTGGCGTTCTAAATCAGCTCAAAACTGCCCAGTGTTAAACGCCGGAACTGCCACAAGAATGGGAGTTAAACGCCCAAACTAGCACAAAAGCTGGCGTTTAACTCCAAGAAGAGTCTCTACACGAAAATGCTTCAATGCTCAGCCCAAGCACACACCAAGTGGGCCCGGAAGTGGATTTTTATGTCATTTACTCATTTCTGTAAACCTTAGCTACTAGTTTTCTATAAGTAGGACCTTTTGCTATTGTATTTTCGTCTTTTGATCACTTGAATCTTTTGATCATGTTTTTATGATTGAACCCTCTATGGGAGGCTGGCCATTCGGCCATGCCTAGACCTTGTTCTTATGTATTTTCAATGGTGGAGTTTCTACACACCATAGATTAAGGTGTGGAGCTCTGTTGTACCTCGAGTATTAATGCAATTACTATTGTTCTTCTATTCAATTCAGCTTATTCTTGTTCTAAGATATCACTTGTTCCTCAACTTGATGAATGTGATGATCCGTAACACCCATCATCATTCTCACTGATGAGCGGATAATTTATACGCTTTTTGGCATTGTTTTTAGGTAGTTTTTAGTAAATTCAAGCTACTTTTAGGGATGTTTTCATTAGTTTTTATGTTAAATTCACATTTTTTGACTTTACTATGAGTTTGTGTATTTTTCTGTGATTTCAGGTAATTTCTGACAGAAATTGAGGGACTTGAGCAAAACTCTGAAAAAGGCTGACAAAAGGACTGCTGATGCTGTTGGAATCTGACCTCCCTGCACTCAAAATGGATTTTCTGGAGCTACAGAACTATAAATGGCGCGCTCTTAATGGCGTTGGAAAGTAGACATCCAGAGCTTTCCAGCAATATATAATAGT
>NC_029777.3:43423662-43424251 GCF_000817695.3 Arachis duranensis | reverse complement strand
ACGTTATAACTTGGAGTTCAACTCCAAGAAAAGCCTCAGCTCGTGGATAGATCAAGCTCAGCCCAAGCATACACCAAGTGGGCCCCAGAAGTTGATTTATGCATCAATTACTTACTCATGTAAACCCTAGTAGCTAGTCTAGTATAAATAGGATAAGTTACTATTGTATTAGACATCTTTTGACAGTTTAATCTTTGACTATTTAGTCTTTGATAATTCGGTCTCTTGATCATTCAGGGGGCTGGCCATTCGGCCATGCCTGAACCTTTTACTTATGTATTTTCAACAGTGGAGTTTCTGCACACCATATATTAAGGGTGTGGAGCTCTGCTGTACCTCAAGTTTCAATACAATTACTATTACTTTCTATTCAATTCTCTTCTATTCTAATTCCAAGATATATGTTACACTTAACTTTGATGAATGTGATGATTCGTGACACTCATCATCATTCTCACCTATGAACGCGCGTGATTGACAACCACTTTCGTTCTACTCTAGGCCGGGCGCATATCTCTTAGATTCCCCAATAGAATCTTCGTGGTATAAGCTAGATAGATGGCAGCATTCATGAGGATCCGGAAAGTCT
>NC_029777.3:43417643-43423427 GCF_000817695.3 Arachis duranensis | reverse complement strand
ATGGGATGTAGCCATTGACAACGGTGATGCCCTACATACAGCTTGCCATGGAAAGGAGTAGGAATGATTGGATGAATGTAAGAGGAAAGTAGAGATTCAAGAGGAGCACATTATCTCCATACGCTTATCTGAAATTCCCACTGTTAATTTACATAAGTATTTCTATCCTATTTTATTTTCTTTTTATTAATCAATTTTTGGACTCATCATAAACTATTTAATCTGCCTAACTGAGATCTACAAGGTGACCATAGCTTGCTTCATACCAACAATCTCTGTGGGATCGACCCTTACTCACGTAAGGTTTATTACTTGGACGACCCAGTACACTTGCTGGTTAGTTGAACGGGATTGTGGAAAGAAAGTGCTGAGTTAATGTTTTTATGCACATGCTAAAGAGCCATTATTGTTGATCACAATTTCGTCCACCACTCACCTATGAACGTGTGCCTGACAACCACCTCCGTTCTACCTTAGATTGAGTGGATATCTCTTGGGTTCCTTAATCAGAATCTTCGTGGTATAAGCTAGAATTGATGGCGGCATTCAAGAGAATCCGGAAGGTCTAAACCTTGTCTGTGGTATTTGATGAGCGGATATTTTATACGCTTTTTGGGGGTAATGTCATGTAGATTTTAGTATGTTTTAATTAATTTTTAGTAGAATATTATTAGTTTTTAGGCAAAAATCATATTTCTGGACTTTACTATGAGTTTGTGTGTTTTTCTGTGATTTCAGATATTTTCTGGCTGAAATTGAGGGAGCTGAGCAAAAATCTGAGTTAGGCTGAAAAAGGACTGCTAATGCTGTTGGATCCTGACCTCCCTGCACTCGAAATAGATTTTTTGGAGCTACAGGAGTCCAATTGCCGCGCTCTCAATGGCGTTGGAAAGTAGACATCCAGGGCTTTCCAGCAATATATAATAGTTCATACTTTGCGCGAAGATAGACGACGTAACTTGGCGTTGAACGCCAAGTACATAATGCTGTCTGGAGTTAAACGCCAGAAAAACGTCATGATCCGGAGTTGAACGCCCAAAACACGTTATAACTTGGAGTTCAACTCCAAGAAAGGCCTAAACTCGTGGATAGCTTTAGTCTCAGCCCCAGCATACACCAAGTGGGCCCCAGAAGTGGATTTCTGCACCAATTATCTTAGTTTACTCATATTCTGTAAACCTAGGCTACTAGTTTACTATTTAAACAACTTTTACAGACATTTCTTGTACCTCATGAAATTTTCAGATCTGAATTACATACTTTGTGACGGCATGAGTCTCTAAACTCCATTGTTGGGGGTGAGGAGCTCTGCAGCGTCTCGATGAATTAATAGGCGGCATTCATGAGAATCCGGAAAGTCTAAACCTTGTCTGTGGTATTCCGAGTAGGATTCTGGGATTGAATGGCTGTGACAAGCTTCAAACTCCTGAAGGCTGGGCGTTAGTGACAGACGCAAAAGAATCGATGGATTCTATTCCAACCTGATTGAGAACCGACAGATGATTAGCCGTGCTGTGACAGAGCATAGGAACGTTTTCACTGAGAGGATGGGAAGTAGCCATTGACAACGGTGACACCCTACATAGAGCTTGCCATGGAAGGGACCTTGCGTGTGGGAAAAGGATTTCAAGGAAAAGTTGAGATTCAGAGGACAAAGCATCTCCAAAACTCCAGCATGTTCTCCATTAATAAAGTAACAATTTCCTTATTCCAAATACTTTGACTTCTTATCATTAAATCCAATTAATCTTATTGGCATCCTGACTAGGATTAATAAAATAAACATAGATTGCTTCAAACCAATAATCTCCGTGGGATCGACCCTTACTCACGTAAGGTATTACTTGGACGACCCAGTGCACTTGCTGGTTAGTTGTACGGATTACAAATTCGTGCACCAGTATTCTGAGTAGGATTCAAGGATTGAATGACTGTGACGAGCTTCAAACTCGCGATTGTGGGGCGTTAGTGACAGACGCAAAAGAATCACTGGATTCTATTCCGACATGATCGAGAACCGACAGCTGAATTGTCGTGCTGTGATAGAGCGCGTTGAACATTTTCACTGAGAGGACGGGACTGTAGCCATTGACAACGGTGATGCCCAACATATAGCTTTCCATGGAAAGGAGTAAGAAGGATTGGATGAAGACAATAGGAAAGCAGAGAGACGGAAGGGACAAAGCATCTCCATACGCTTATCTGAAATTCTCACCAATGAATTACATAAGTATCTCTATCTTTATCTTCATGTTTTATTCATCATTCATAACCATTTGAGTCTGCCTGACTGAGATTTACAAGATGACCATAGCTTGCTTCAAACCAACAATCTCCATGGGATCAACCCTTACTCGCGTAAGGTTTATTACTTGGACGACCCAGTGCACTTGTTGGTTAGTTGTGCGAAGTTGTGATAAAGAGTTGAGATTGCAATTGAGCGTACCATGTTGATGGCGCCATTGATGATCACAATTTCATGCACCACGTGCCTTTGGCACAAATTGGTCCACGCGACCGCGTCGCTGACGCGTCCGCATCATGTGGGAAAAATGCCTCCCACGCGTCCGCATCACCCACGCAGACGCGTGCCTCAAAATTGACGTAAAAAGGGTGTGTGGCCAAAAGTTGAGCTAGAATTGGGCTAGACTCGTGCTAGAAGCACAAGCCCTGCCACGCGTACGTGTGCCCCACGCGTCCATGCCGTTTTCAAATTTAGGCCATCCACTCGATTGCGTTAACCACGCAACCGCGTCACCCCAGATTTTTGGCAAAAATGCATTTAAACAGAGAGTTGTGCGTACGCAAGGCTACACTCGCGCCACTAGCACATATCGAGTCACGCATCCGTGTGCCACACGCGTTAGCGTCACTTCATCAAAGAGCGACCCACACGACCGCGTGCCCCATGCGCTCGCATCGCCTGTGCCGCACAGCTTATCCAAATCAGCCAAATGTCTTATCTTTTCTTCCCCAAATCTAAATCTTTTCTTTCCCTTCTTATTTCTTTCTTCCTTCCTTTCTTTTTCTTTCTTTTTTCCTTTCAATTGGTGTTAGAAATTTATTTGGGTCATTATTTTGCTTGTGGATTGTTAAGAAATTTATTGCATGTTCAATTTTAAGGGTTCTTGCTTGTGGATCGACCTTTACTCGCGTAAGGTTTATTACTTGGATGACCCCGTGCACTTTCTGGTTAGTTGTGCGAAGTTGTGATAAAGAGTTGAGATTGCAATTGAGCGTACCATGTTGATGGCGCGATTGATGATCACAATTTCATGCACCACGTGCCTTTGGCACAAATTGGTCCACGCGACCGCGTCGCTGACGCGTCCGCATCATGTGGGAAAAATGCCTCCCACGCGTCCGCATCACCCACGCAGACGCGTGCCTCAAAATTGACGTAAAAAGGGTGTGTGGCCAAAAGTTGAGCTAGAATTGGGCTAGACTCGTGCTAGAAGCACAAGCCCTGCCACGCGTACGTGTGCCCCACGCGTCCAAGCTTGGCTAGCCATGTCTAATGCTGAAGCTTGGCTAGCCATGTCTAACATTGCATGATTCCTGGAATTCTTATTAAAAGTTTTGATCCTCTTTATCTTCTTTTTCCACATAATTTTCGAAAAATCCAAAAAAAAATTACAAAATCATAAAAACCAAAAATATTTCTTGTTTGAGTCTAGTGTCTCATTTTAAGTTTGGTGTCAATTGCATGTTTCTGTTCTTCTTGCACTTATCATGTGTCTTCATTGATCTTCAAGTTGTTCTTGATGATTTACTTGCTCTGATCTTTAAATTCTCTTGTCTTGTGTGTTTTGTTGTTTCTTATATGCATTCTCAATTTGTTAGTGTCAGTAGTATACAAACTTCTAAGTTTGGTGTCTTGCATGCATTGTTTATTTGATTTTAGTTGCATTTTGATTTTTTCTCATCATTAAAAATCCAAAAAAATTTTAATTTGTGTCTTTTCAAGTCAATAATACAGAGAATTGGAGTTTAAATGCCAGCCAGGGTGCCTGGCTGGGTGTTTAACGCCCAAAAGGGTAGCAATTTGGGCGTTAAACGCCAGAATGTATACCATTCTGGGCGTTTAACGCCAGGATGGCACAAGAGGGAAGATTTTGTTTTTAATTCAAATTTTTTTTCAAGTTTTCAAAATTTTTCAAAATCAAATCTTTTTCAAATCATATCTTTTCAATCATATATTTTCAAAATCAATTTCTTTCCATTTTCAAAAATACTTGCTAACAATTAATGATTTGATTCAACATTTCAAGTATGTTGCCTTTTCTGTTGAGAAAGGTTTAATGTTTGAATCATATCTTTTCTTGTTAGCCAAGTCATTAATTTTAAAAATCAAATCTTTTTTAATTGTTTTCCAAATTATATCTTCTTAATCATATCTTTTTAAAACTATATCTTTTCAATCATATCTTTTTCAAAATAAGTTTTCAATCATATCTTTCTGATTTCTAATTTCAAAATCTTTTTCAAAAAAACACCTTATCTCTTTCCCAATCATATTTTTCGAAAATCATTCCTCAATTTTTCAAAATGTTTTTAAAATGTTTTTAATTTATTTTCGAAAATTTCTTTCCTTCTTCTCACATCCTAATTCTTCTACCTCCTCCTTCTATTCCTCTGACACTTCAAGGAATCTCTATACTGTGACATAGAGGATTCCATATTTTCTTGTTCTCTTCTCTTTCATATGAGCAAGAGCAAATACAAAAGCTTTCTTGTTGAGGCTGACCCTGAACCTGAAAGGACCTTGAAGCGGAAGCTAAGAGAAGCTAAAGCACAACTCTCTGTAGAGGACCTAACAAAAATCTTCAAAGAAGAAGACATGGCAGCCGAAAATAACAACAATGCTAACAATGCAAGGAAGGTGCTGGGTGACTTTACTGCACCTACTCCCGACTTCTATGGGAGAAGCATCTTTATCCCTGCCATTGGAGCAAACAACTTTGAGCTTAAGCCTCAATTAGTTTCTCTAATGCAACAGAATTACAAGTTCCATGGACTTCCATTGGAAGATCCTCATCAGTTCTTAGCTGAATTCTTACAAATCTGTGACACTGTCAAGACCAATGGGGTTGACCCTGAGGTCTACAGACTTATGCTATTCCCTTTTCCTATAAGAGACAGAGCTAGGATATGGTTGGACTCACAACCTAAAGAAAGCCTGAACTCTTGGGAAAAGCTAGTCAATGCCTTCTTGGCAAAGTTTTTTCCAGCTCAAAAATTGAGTAAGCTTAGAGTGGAAGTCCAAACCTTCAGGCAGAAGGAAGGTGAATCCCTCTATGAAGCTTGGGAAAGATACAAACGATTGATCAGAAAGTGTCCCTCTGACATGATTTTTGAATGGAGCATCATAGGTATCTTCTATGATGGTCTGTCTGAGCTGTCCAAGAGGTCATTAGACAGCTCTGCTGGAGTATCTCTTCATCTGAAGAAGACGCCTGCAGAAGCTCAAGAACTCATTGAAATGGTTGCAAATAACCAATTCATGTACATTTCTAAAAGGAATCCTGTGACAATGGGACAAATCAGAAGAAAGGAGTTCTTGAGATTGATACTCTGAATGCCATATTGGCTCAGAACAAAATATTGACTCAACAAGTCAATATGATTTCTCAGAGTCTGTCTGGAATGCAAGCTGCACCAGGCAGTACTAAGGATGCTTCATCTGAAGAAGAAGCTTATGATCATGAGAACCCTTCAATGGAAGAGGTGAATTACATGGGAGAACCCTATGTAAACACCTATAATCCTTCATGGAGAAATCAC
>NC_029777.3:43416357-43417516 GCF_000817695.3 Arachis duranensis | reverse complement strand
CTTTTCCATCATCTTCTCAGCAACAGACAGAGAATTCTAAGCAGAGCCACTCTGACTTAGCAACCATGGTCTCTGATCTAATCAAAACCACTCAAAGTTTTATGACTGAAACAAGGTCCTCCATTAGAAACTTGGAGGCACAAGTGGGTCAGCTGAGTAAGAAAGTTACTGAACTCCCTCCTAATACTCTTCCAAGCAATATAGAAGAAAATCCAAAAGGAGAGTGTAAGGCCATCAACATGGCCGAATTTGGAGAGGAGGAAGAGGCAGTGATCGCCACTGAGGAAGATCTCAATGGACGTCCACTGGCCTCCAATGAGTTCCCTAATGAGGAACCATGGGAATCTGAGGCTCACACTGAGACCACAGAGATTCCATTGGATTTACTTCTGCCATTCATGAGGTCTGATGAGTATTCTTCCTCTGAAGAGGATGAAGATGTCACTAAAGAGCAAGTTGCCAAGTACCTTGGAGCAATCATGAAGCTAAATGACAAGTTATTTGGTAATGAGACTTGGGAGGCTGAACCCCCTTTGCTCACCAAAGAACTGGATGACTTGTCTAGGTAGGAATTACCTCAAAAAAGATAGGACCCTGGGAAGTTCTCAATACCTTGTACAGTAGGCACCATGACCTTCAAGAAGGCTCTGTGGGACCTAGGGTCAAGCATAAACCTCATGCCTCTCTCTGTAATGGAGAAGCTAGGGATATTTGAGGTGCAAGCTGCAAGAATCTCACTAGAGATAGCAGACAATTCAAGAAAACAAGCTTATGGACTTGTAGAGGATGTTCTGGTAAAGATTGAGGACCATTACATCCCTGCTAATTTCATAGTCCTAGAGACTGGGAAGTGCATGGATGAATCCATCATCCTTGGCAGACTATTCCTAGCCACAGCAAAGGCTGTGATTAATGTTGACAGAGGAGAATTGATCATTCAAGTGAATGAAGAATCCTTTGTGTTTAAGGATCAAGGATATCCCTCTGTAACCATGGAGAGGAAGCATGAAGAGCTTCTCTCAAAACAGAGCCAAACAGAGCCCCCATAGTCAAACTCTAAGTTTGGTGTTGGGAGGCCTCAACCAACTTCTAAGTTTGGTGTTGAACCCCCACATTCAAACTCTAAGTTTAGTGTTGGGAGGTTCCAACATTGCTCTGA
>NC_029777.3:43415444-43416233 GCF_000817695.3 Arachis duranensis | reverse complement strand
AACCCAATGTTATATTTATCTATTTTTCCTTTGTTATTTTATGTTTTCTGTAGGTTGATGATCATGGAAAGTCACAAAATCAATTGAAAAAGCAAAAACAGAATGAAAAATAGAAAGAAAAATAGCACACCCTAGAGGAAAACCTTGCTGGCGTTTAAACACCAGTAAGGGCAGCAAATGGGCATTTAACGCCCAGTCTGGCACCATTCTGGGCATTTAACGCCAGAAAGGGGCACCAGACTGGCGTTAAACGCCAGGAAGGGGCAAGAAGTTGGCGTTAAACGCCAGAAATGGGCACCAGCCCAGCGTTTAACGCCAGAATTGGCATAAAGAGCATTTTTGCTCGCCACTTGGTGCAGGGATGAATTTTCCTTGACACCTCAGGATCTGTGGACCCCACAGGATCCCCACCTACCCCACCACTCTCTCTCTTCTTCACCAATTCACCAATCACGTCAACACCTCTTCCCCAAAAACCCCTCACCTATCAAATCCCACTATTCTCTTCACCACTCACATCCATCCTTCATAAACCCCACCTACCTCACCATTCAAATTCAAACCACTTTCCCTCCCAAACCCACCCATTGTGGCCAAACCATACACCCCCTCTCCACTCCTATATAAACCCATCTTCACTCCTTCATTTTCACAAAACCTATACACTACTTCTCCCCCTTGGCCGAACCACAAAGCCACCTCCATCTCCTCTATTTCTTCTTCTTCTTCTACTCTCTTCTTTCTTCTTTTGCTCGAGGACGAGCAAACCTTCTAAGTTTGGTGTGGTAG
>NC_029777.3:43400986-43415267 GCF_000817695.3 Arachis duranensis | reverse complement strand
CCACTTCTATGAAGTTGTGGCCATGAAGAAGGTGATCCCCGAGGTCCCTTTCAAACTAAAAAAGAGTGAATATCCGGAGATTCGACATGATCCGAAGAAGAGGTTGGGAAGTTCTTACCAACCCCATTCAACAAGTCGGAATCTTAATGGTTCAAGAGTTCTATGCCAATGCATGGATCACCAAGAACCATGATCAAAGTGTGAACCCGGACCCAAAGAATTGGATCACAATGGTTCGGGGGAAATGCTTAGATTTTAGTCCGGAAATTGTAAGGTTGGCATTCAACTTGCCCATGATGCAAGGAAATGAACACCCTTACACTAGAAGGGTCAACTTTGATCAAAAGTTGGACCAAGTCCTCATAGACATTTGTGAAGAGGGCGCTCGGAAAATGTAAGGTTGGCATTCAACTTGCCCATGATGCAAGGAGATGAACACCCTTACACTAGAAGGCATGACCTCAAGCCCGTGGCTAGGGGATGGTTGGAGTTTATCCAACGCTCAATTATTCCCACTAGCAACCGGTCCGAAATTAGTACAGATCGGGCTATCATGATTCATAGCATCATGATTGGAGAAGAAGTAGAAGTTCATGAGGTTATATCCCAAGAACTTTATAAGGTGGCGGACAAGTCCTCTACCTTGGCAATGTTAGCTTTCCCTCATCTCATTTGTCACCTCTGTTATTCAGTTGGAATTGACATAGAGGGAGACACCCTCATTGATGAGGACAAGCCCATTACTAAGAAAAGGATGGAGCAAACAAGAGACCCCACTCATCATGAAATCCCTGAGATGCCTCAAGGGATGCACTTTCCTCCTCAAAATTATTGGGAGAAAATCAACACCTCCCTAGGAGAATTGAGTTCCAACATGGAACAACTAAAGGTGGAGCACCAAGAACATTCCATTCTCCTCCATGAAATTAGAGAAGATCAAAGAGTCATGAGAGAGGAGTAACAAAGGCAAGGAAAAGACATTGAGGAGCTCAAGCACTCCATAAGATCTTCAAGAGGAAGAACAAGCCGCCATCACTAAGGTGGACCCGTTCTTTAATTTCCTTGTTCTTTATTTTTCTGTTTTTCAAATTTTCATGCTTACGTTTATCCATGTTTGTGTCTTATGATCATTAGTGTCTTAGTGTCTATGCCTTAAAGTTATGAATGTCCTATGAATCCATCACCTTTCTTAAATGAAAAATGTTCTTAATTGAAAAAGAGAAGAATTACATGAATTTCAGATTTTATAACAGATTAATTATTTTGATGTGGTGGCAATACTTTTGACTTCTAAATGTATGCTTGAACAGTGCATATGTCTTTTGAATTTGTTGTTCATGAATTTTGGCTCTTGAAAGAATGATGAAAAAGGAGACATGTTACTGAGGATCTGAAAAATCATAAAAAAATGATTCTTGAAGCAAGAAAAAGCATTGAATACAAAAAAAAAATTCGAAAAAAAAGAGAGAAAGAGAGGAAAAAGAAAAAAAAGAAAAAGAAATAATAAAGTTGTGATCCAAGGCAAAAAGAATGTGCTTAAGAACCCTGGACATCTCTAATTGGGGACTCTAGCAAAGCTGAGTCACAATATGAAAAGGTTCACCCAATTATGTGTCTATGGCATGTATGTATCCGGTGGTAATACTGGAAGACAGAGTGCTTTGGGCCACGGCCAAGACTCATAAAGTAGCTGTGTTCAAGAATCATCAAACTTAACTAGGAGAATCAATAACATTATCTGGATTCTGAGTTCCTATAGAAGCCAATTATTCTGAATTTCAAAGGATAGAGTGAGATGCCAAAACTGTTCAGAGGCAAAAAGCTGAAAGCCCTGCTCATCTAATTAATACTGATCTTCATAGATGTTTTTGGAATTCATTGCATATTCTCTTCTTTTTATCTTATTTGATCTTCAGTTGCTTGGGGACAACCAACAATTTAAGTTTGGTGTTGTGATGAGCGGATAATTTATATGCTTTTTGGCATTGTTTTTAGTATGTTTTTAGTTAGTTTTTAGTATGTTAGCAAAAAGGACTGCAGATGCTGTTGGATTCTGACCTCCCTGCACTCGAAGTGGATTTTCTGGAGCTACAGAAGCCCAATTGGCGCGCTTTCAATTGAGTTGAAAAGTAGACATCCTGGGCTTTCCAGCAATGTATAATAGTCTATACTTTGCCCGAGATTTGATGGCCCAAACCGGCGTTCTAAATCAGCTCAAAACTGCCCGACGTTAAACGCTGGAACTGGCACAAGAATGGGAGTTAAACGCCCAAATTGGCACAAAAGCTGGCGTTTAACTCCAAGAAGAGTATCTACACGAAATTTCTTCAATGCTCAGCCCAAGCACACACCAAGTGGGCCCAGAAGTAGATTTTTATGTCATTTACTCATTTCTGTAAACCCTAGCTACTAGTTCTCTATAAGTAGGACCTTTTGCTATTGTATTTTCGTCTTTTGATCACTTGAATCTTTTGATCATGTTTTTATGATTGAACCCTCTATGGGAGGCTGGCCATTCGGCCATGCCTAGACCTTGTTCTTATGTATTTTCAATGGTGGAGTTTCTACACACTATAGATTAAGGTGTGGAGCTCTGTTGTACCTCGAGTATTAATGCAATTACTATTGTTCTTCTATTCAATTAAGCTTATTCTTGTTCTATGATATCACTTGTTCCTCAACTTGTTGAATGTGATGATCTGTGACACTCATCATCATTCTCACCTATGAACGTGTGCCTAAACCTTGTCTAAACCTTGTCTGTGGTATTCTGAGCAGGATTCAAGGATTGAATGACTGTGACGAGCTTCAAACTCGCGATTGTGGGGCGTTAGTGACAGACGCAAAAGAATCACTGGATTCTATTCCGACATGATCGAGAACTGACAGCTGAATTGTTGTGCTGTGATAGAGCGCATTGAACATTTTCACTGAGAGGACGGGACTGTAGCCATTGACAACGGTGATGCCCAACATACAGCTTGCCATGGAAAGGAGTAAGAAGGATTGGATGAAGACAGTAGGAAAGCAGAGAGACGGAAGGGACAAAGCATCTCCATACGCTTATATGAAATTCTCACCAATGAATTACATAAGTATCTCTATCTTTATTTTATGCTTTATTCATAAATCATTCATAAACATTTAAATCTGCCTGACTGAGATTTACAAGATGACCATAGCTTGCTTCATACCAACAATCTCCGTGGGATCGACCCTTACTCGCGTAAGGTTTATTACTTGGACGACCCAGTGCACTTGCTGGTTAGTTGTGCGAAGTTGTGATAAAGAGTTGAGATTGCAATTGAGCGTACCATGTTGATGGCGCCATTGATGATCACAATTTCGTGCACCACGTGCCTTTGGCACAAATTGGTCCACGCGACCGCGTCGCTGACGCATTCGCATCATGTGGGAAAAATGCCTCCCACGCGTCCACGTCACCCACGTGGACGCGTGCCTCAAAATCGACGTAAAAAGGGTGTATGGCCGAAAGTTGAGCTAGAATTGGGCTGGACTCGTGCTAGAAGCACAAGCCCTGCCACGCGTACGTGTGCCCCACGCGTCCACGCCGTTTTCAAATTTAGGCCATCCACTCGATTGCGTCAACCACGCGACCGTGTCACCCTAGATTTTTGGCAAAAATGCATTTAAACAGAGAGTTGTGCGTACGCGAGGCTACACTCGCGCCACTAGCACATATCGAGTCACGCATCCGTGTGCCACACGCGTTAGCGTCACTTCATCAAAGCGCGACCCACGCGACCGCGTGTCCCATGCGCTCGCGTCGCCTGCGCCGCACAACTTATCCAAATCAGCCAAATGTCTTATCTTTTCTTCCCCAAATCTAAATCTTTTCTTTCCCTTCTTATTTCTTTCTTTCTTCCTTTCTTTTTCTTTCTTTTTTCCTTTCAATTGGTGTTAGAAATTTATTTGGGTCATTATTTTGCTTGTGGATTGTTAAGAAATTGCTTGACAATTATATATTATTTTTTAAGGGTGCTTGCATGTTCAATTTAATAATTTCCATACCTTATTTATTATGCATGCTTTGTGTTTGTGAAAAAGCCTGTATGGCATTGTGCATTCTTAATTATTCTATCCTTCTACTCTATTGCCTGTTTTTCACAAAACCCTTCTCAATATTTAATTAATTAAATATAATTGTCAATACAAACGTTATTGTTAGTTTCTCACGACTAATAATACATTATGGCTTTTAATGCTTGATTTACGCTACTCATGCCTTTGCCAGCATGCCAATAACCATCTTGCATTTAATTGCCTCAATTTATCATGCCCTGTTTCCATTGTTGTCCTAATTTCATGGAGTCGCGACCATGTGTTAACAACATTCTTCTTTATTTTGGCATGATTATTACTCGTAATGCCCTCTCCTTTGCTCTATACCTTTGACTTCATGTCCCTTTCTCTTCTCCCTTTTCAGGATGGCCACCATGAAGGGTAAAAAGAAAGACTCTACAACGAGCACCGGCTGAGGAACCACAAACCCCACCCACCTGCACATCGTTGCATGCACCGAGGACGGTGCAATCTTTAAGTGTAGGGAGGTTGATATCGATCTCCACGGGTTAGTTAGTCCCTTCTCAACACCAATTTTTGTTTTTCATTGTTGCATTTGCATGTTTGATTGCATGTTTGTTTGATTTTGTGCATATTTTACCACTTGGTTGAAATAATATTTTCTTTTTCAAGAAACTTTTTATAGTATTTCACTAATTTAAATTAAAAACTTTTTGAAAAAAACTTGTATGAAGAAATATTATTTTGGAACATAGTTTAGAGCTCGAACACACAAAACCAGTGAGATTTTGAGCCTATTTGATTGGTTGCATTTTATCAACCAATATATTTTATTTTTGTGTGTTATTCTCTCTAAAATTGTAATCTTTATCTTGCTTAATTCTATATTTCCATTGTTTGATGTATTCAAGCACTTATATGATTGAGGCCTTGTTTCACTAAGCTTACATACCCATATGACCTTACCCTTTCGTTATCCTTTGCAAACCAATTTGAGCCTATTTTACCCATTTGTTCTTTACTTTAGCTCATTACTAACTCTAAACAGAAAACAATAATGTCCTTAATTTGAATCCTTGATTAGCTTAAACTAGTGAGAATGCTCATGAATTAAGTGTGGGGAAAAGTGGGTTTGGAAACGTTTGGTTTGTGAATTGAGTATGTTAGACTTTGTGTGAAAATGCGAAAAATGTAAAGAACATGTTTATGCATTCAAAACCTTAATCATATGCATTAAAAAAATATATTAAGAAAAGAAAAATAAAAAGAAAAAGAAAAGAAAAAAGAGCAGTAAAATAAAAAGGGGACAAAATGCCCTAAAGTAAGTGTTGGTATCAATGCATATGTACTGAACTCAAATTTAGGATGCATGAATATGTGGAAAACACAGTGGTGCACGAAATTGTGATCAATACTTTTCACAACTCAAATAATCCCCGGTAATGAATCAAAAAACTTGGTGTTTAATACCATGGCATAAACACAACTTCGCACAACTAACCAACAAGTGTACTGGGTCGTCCAAGTAATAAACCTTACGCGAGTAAGGGTCGATCCCACAGAGATTGTTGGTATGAAGCAAGCTATGGTCACCTTGTAAATCTTAGTCAGGCAAACTCAAATGGATATGGGTGATATACGAATAAAACATAAAGATAAAGATAGAGATACTTATGTAATTCATTGGTGGGAATTTCAGATAAGCGTATGAAGATGCTTGGTCCCTTCCGTCTCTCTGCTTTCCTACTGTCTTCATCCAATCCTTCTTACTCCTTTCCATGGCAAGCTTATGCAAGGGTTTCACCGTTGTCAGTGGCTACCACCCATCCTCTCAGTGAAAATGTTCCTATGCTCTGTCACAGCATGGCTAATCATCTGTCGGTTCTCGGTCAGGCCGGAATAGAATCCAGAGACTCTGATCTCACGGAATGGCTGGCTCGGTTGTCAGGTGAGCACTCGGTTGTCAGGCGATCAAACATGCATCGTGTATCAGGAATCCAAGAGATATTCACCCAATCTAAGGTAGAACGGAGGTGGTTGTCAGGCACACGTTCATAGGTGAGAATGATGATGAGTGTCACGGATCATCACATTCATCAAGTTGAAGAACAAGTGATATCTTAGAACAAGAACAAGCGGAATTGAATAGAAGAACAATAGTAATTGCATTAATACTCGAGGTACAGCAGAGCTCCACACCTTAATCTATGGTGTGTAGAAGCTCCACCGTTGAAATTACATAAGAACAAGGTCTAGGCATGGCCGAATGGCCAGCCTCCCAAAGAGGGTTCAATCATAAAAACATGATCAAAAGCTCTTAAGATTGAAAGATTTAAAATACAATAGTAAAAGGTCCTATATATAGAGAACTAGTAGCCTAGGGTTTACAGAGATGAGTAAATGACATAAAAATCCACTTCCGAGCCCACCTGGTGTGTGCTTAGGCTGAGCATTGAAGCATTTTCGTGTAGAGACTCTTCTTGGAGTTAAACGCCAGCTTTGGTGCCAGTTTGGGCGTTTAACTCCCATTATGGACTAACACTATTCCTTAATGCACAATTCGAACTCCATCTTTCTTGAAAAGTTCGAATTTTCTAACTCTTCCTTCCATTTTTCTTTTCCTCTGACACCTCAAGGAATCTCTATACCATGACATAGAGACTATCATATATTGCTGGAAAGCCCAGGATGTCTACTTTTCAACGCCGTTGAGAGCGCGCCAATTGGGCTTCTGTAGCTCCAGAAAATCCACTTCGAGTGCAGGGAGGTCAGAATCCAACAGCATCTGCAGTCCTTTTTAGTCTCTGAATAAGATTTTTGCTCAGGTCCTTCAATTTCAGCCAGAAAGTACCTGAAATCACAGAAAAATACACAAACTCATAGTAAAGTCCAGAAAAGTGAATTTTAACTAAAAACTAATAAAAATATACTAAAAACTAACTAGATCATACCAAAAACATACTAAAAACAATGCCAAAAAGCGTACAAATTATCCGCTCATCACACAGTTAATGGGAAGTTAGATTTTGTATTTTAATTAAATGGAATGTCTTAAGTTAGGTGGAAAGTTTATGTTAATTAAGGATTCAGATTTTAGTTCACTTGGCCAAATACAATCCCACCTTGACCCCAACCCCATTACAACCCTTAAAAGGCCTCTTGATTTGTGTATTGGTGCATTAAATTTTTGTTGATTGTTAGATGAAGAGCAAGCTATAGAAAGCAAGATTAGTAGAGAATTGAGAGAATTAACCCTAGACACTTGAGAGTTAGAATGATATACACTACCAGTAAGGGTTCAGCGCTTAATTCTATGTTCCTTGCTTTGATGAGCTATCTTCTTCTTGCAAGTTATTTGTATTGTATCATTTTAGCATGTAGTTGCATTCACATTCATAGGTTGCATTGCAAGAGTCCTGCATTTCCCTACTCATTTATTTAGTCTCCTTGAGTATAGCATGAAGACATGCTAATGTTTAAGTGTGGGGAGGTTGATAAACCACTATTTTATGGTTTATATTGTGTTTTATTGAGTGGTTTTGTCAAGCTTTTCACCCACTTATTCATATGATTTGCATGTATTTAAAATTCCTTCCTAAAAATATCCTATGATTAATAACTTGTTTCCTAAGGACCTTTTTGTTGTATATTTTTATCTTCCTTCGTACCATTCGATGTCGTGATCTGTATGTTAAGTGTTTCAGGCTTCATAGGGCAGGAATGGCATAAGGAATGAAGAGGAAGCATGCAAAAATGGAAGGAACACAAGGAATTGAGGAGATGACCAGCGAGAAGTCACACGGTCGCATGCCTCACGCGACCACACGAAATAGAAGGAATTACCGTGACGCGCTCGCGTGCCTGACGCAACCGCGCGGATTGGAAGCTGCACGAACGATGCGCACGCGTGGACTACGTGGCCGCGTGACGTGCACGATATGCAGAATTACAAAAGTCGCTGGCAGAGATTTTGGACCACATTTTAACCTAGTTTTCGGCCCAGAAACACAGATTAAAGTCAGGGAACATGCAGAGACTCAAAGATGGAATTCATATCAATTTCAATCATTACTCACAATTTTAGGTTTTAGATGTAATTTTTAGAGAAAGAGAGGTTCTCTCCTCTATCTTAGGATTTAGGATTAGGATTCCTCTTAAAGGATTTAGGATTTTGACTCTTCATCATGTTCAATATTCCTTTTACTTTATATTTCTCTTTTATTTTCAGATACTTTAATGCTTGTATTACTTATGTTGCCTATTTGGCTTATGAGCCATTCATGTTAGGATTTTCTTTAATTAATATAAATTGAGGTATTTCAGACTTATATGTTATGGATGCTTTGGCTTTATCCAATTTATTTTCATTCGAGTAGATTTTCTTCCCTTTTGGCCTTGATTGATTAATTGGTAACTCTTGAGTTGTCAAACTCATTGTTGACTAAAAATTGAAATTCTTCAACAACTAACTCGAGTTCCACTAACTCTAGCCTTTTCCAAGGAAAGACTAGGACCTGAGGAACCAAACTCATTCCATCCACTTGACTTACCTTCATAGTTAGAGGTTAACTTAGTGGGAGAAAAATCCAATTCTCATGACAATTGATAAAGATAACCGGGATAAGACTTCCAGTTTTCATACCTTTCCAAGAGTTTATTTTACAGTTATTTATTTATTTTACTTGTCATTTAACATACTTCTTCCTTACTTTCAAAACCCCCAATTTACAAGACTCATAACCAATAATAAGAACATACCTCCCTGCAATTCCTTGAGAAGATGACCCGAGGTTTAAATACTCGGTTATCAATTTAAAAGGGATTTGTTACTTGTGACAACCAAAACGTTTGTACGAAGGGATTTTCTGTTGGTTTAGAATCTATACTCACAACGCGACTATATTTTTACAAAATTCTTTACTAGCAAAAATCCTAACGTCACTCCTCCCTCATAGCTCTTTGATATTCTCTAATCTCATTGAGAATGATGGAGTGCTCTTGGTGTTCCACCCTTAATTGGTTCATGTTATGACTTAATCCTTCTAGAGAAGTGTTGAGTTATTCCCAATAGTTGTTTGGAGGAAAATACATCCCTTGAGGCATTTCAGGGATTTCTTGATGATGAGCTTCCTCATGCGTCTCTTGAGATCCATGAATGGGCTCTATTGTTTGCTCCATCCTCTTCTTAGTGATGGGCTTGTCCTCTTCAATGAGGATGTCTCCTTCTATGACAACTCCAACTAAGTTGCATAGATGGCAAATGAGATGAGGAAAAGCTAGCCTTGCCAAGGTGGAGGGCTTTTCGACTACTTTGTAGAGTTCTAGAGGGATGACTTCATGAACTTCTACTTCCTCTCCAATCATGATGCTATGGATCATGATGGCCCGATCCATAGTTACTTTGTATTGGTTGCTAGTGGGGATGATGGAGCGTTGGATGAACTCCAACCATCCTCTAGCCACAGGCTTAAGGTTCAGTCTTCTCAATTAAACCGGCTTACCTTTTGAGTCTCTTTTCCATTGAGCTCCTTCCACACATATGTCCATGAGGACTTGGTCCAACCTTTGATCAAAGTTGACCCTTCTTGTGTAGGGGCGTGCGTCTTCTTGCATCATAGGCAAGTTGAATGCCAACCTTATGTTCTCCAGACTGAAATCTAAGCATTTCTCCCGAACCATTGTAAGCCAATTCTTTGGGTTTGGGTTCATGCTTTGATCATGGTTCCTAGTGATCCATGCGTTTACATAGAACTCTTGAATCGTTAAGATTCTGACTTGTTGAATGGGATTGGAGAGAACTTCCCATCCTCTTCTTCTAATCTCTTGTCGGATCTCCAGATATTCACCCTTTTTGAGCTTAAAACGGACCTCAGAGATCACCTTTTTCTTGGCCACAACTTCATAGAAGTGGTCTTGATGGGCTTTTGAGATGAATCTCTCCATCTCCCATAAGTTGGAAGCAATTGCCTTCCCTTTTCTCTTTCTTGAGGTTTCTCTGCCTTTAGGTGCCATCAATGGTTATGGAAAAACAAAAAAGCTATGCTTTTACCACACCAAACTTAGAATGTTGCTCGTCTTCGAGCAAAAGAAGAAAGAATAGAAGAAGAAGAGGAAGATATAGAGGAGATGGAGAGAGGTGTGGGTTTCGGCCAAGGGGAGAAGAGAGGGTAGTGTTGTGTGAAAATGAAGAAGGATGAAGGGGTTTATATAGTGGATGGAGAGGGGTTTGGGTTCGTTCATTTAGGGTGGGTCTGGGTGGGAAAGAGATTTTGAATTTGAAGGTAGGTGGGGTTTATGGGGAAGAGTGGATGGATGTGATTGATGAAGGGGTAATGGGGAAGAGAGATTGAGGTGATTGGTGAAGGATATAGTGTTATTGGATTGTGTGAAGAAGAGAGAAGTGGGGTAGGTGGGGATCTTGTTGGGTCCACAGATTCTGAGGTGATCCTGTGGGGTCCACAGATTTTGAGGTGTCAAGGATTTCTCATTCCTACACCTTTTAGGCCTGTAAAACGCCCTCTGTATACAATCCTGGCGTTTAACTCTAGGCTGCAGCTTGTTTATGGTGTTAAACGCCGAAATGTAGCCTGTTTTTGGCATTTAACACCAGCCTAATGCTTGTTTCAGGCGTTGAAGGCCAGCTTGGTGCTTGTTTCTGGCGTTAAACGCCAGACAGATGCTTGTTTCTGGCGTTTAAACGCCAGACAGCTCTTCCTCTAGGGTGTGATTTTTCTTCTGTTGTTTTTGATTATGTTTTTAATTTTTGCAATTGTTTTGTGACTCCACATGATCATAAACCTAATAAAACATAAAAGAACAATAGAAATATAGATAAATAAATAAAAAAATTGGGTTGCCTCCCAATAAGCACTTCTTTAATGTCAATAGCTTGACAGTGAGCTCTCATGGAGCTTCACAGATGTTCAGAGCATGATGAGGGCCTCCCAACACCAAACTTAGAGTTTTAATGTGGGGGCTTCTCAACACCAAACTTGGAGTTTAGTTGCGGCCTCCCAACACCAAACTTAGTGTTTGATTGTGGGGGCTTTGTTTGACTCTGTATTGAGAGAAGCTTTTCATGCTTCCTCTCCATGGTTGCAGAGGAAGATCATTGAGCTTTAAACACAAGGTAGTTCCTATTCAATTGAAGGACTAGCTCTCCTCTGTCAACATCAATCACAGCTCTTGCTGTGGCTAGAGAGGGTCTTCCAAGGATGATGCATTCATCCTCATCCTTCCCAGTTTCTAGGATTATAAAATCAGGAGGGATGTAAAGGCCTTTAACCTTCACTAACATGTCCTCTACCAATCCATAAGCTTGTTTTATTGACTTGTCTTCCATCTCTAATGAGATTCTTGCAGCTTGTACCTCAAAGATCCATTACAAAGAGTGGCATAAGATTTATACCTGACCCCAGGTCACACAGAGCCTTCTCAAAAGTCATGGTGCCTATGGTACAGGGTATTAAGAATTTACCAGGGTCTTTTTTCTTTTGAGGTAGAGTTTGCTGAACGCATGTATTTAGTTCACTAATGAGCAAGGGAAGTTCATCTTCCCAAGTCTCATTACCAAATAACTTGGCATTCAGCTTCATGATGGCTCTTAGATATTGAGCAACTTGCTCTTCAGTTACATCTTCATCCTCTTCAGAGGAAGAATAGTTCTCAGAGCTCATGAATGGCAGAAGAAAGTTTAATGGAATCTCTATGGTCTCTATATGAGTCTCAGATTCCTTTAAGTCTTCAATAGGAAACTCCTTTCTGCTGGAGAACGTCCCTGGAGGTCTTCCTCATTGGGATTCACGTCCTCCCTTTCCTCTTTGTATTCGGCCATTTTGATTATATCAATGGCCTTGCACTCTCTTTTTGGATTCTCTTCTGTATTGCTTGGGAGAGTACTAGGAGGAGTTTCGGTGATTTTCTTACTCAGCTGACCCACTTGTGCCTCCAAGTTTCTAATGGAGGACCTTGTTTCATTTATGAAACTTAAAGTGGCCTTAGATTGATCAGAGACTATGTTTGCTAAGCTAGAGGGGCTCTGCTCAGAATTTTCTGTCTGTTGCTGAGAAGATGATGGAAAAGGCTTGCTATTGCTAAACCTGTTTCTTCCACCATTATTAAAGCCTTGTTGAGGCTTTTGTTGATCATTCTATGAGAAATTCGGATGATTTCTGATAAACCACTATTTTATGGTTTACAATGTGTTTAATTGTGTGGTTTTATCATGGTCTTTACCCACTTATTCATATAATTGATGACAAGTCATCATATACCCATTTTTCAAGCTAATTTCACTTGTTTTGTTAGTCTTTATGCACTTTCTTGCTTCTTAAGTAAGTGATTTGGAGTGAAAATGCACAACTTCTTTAAATTAAGCAACCACCATGAAATTAATGTTAATCCATGAGGTTTAAGCTAATTTTAATTGAATTTTAATTGATTTATAAGCCTCTTGAATTCAGTGATACTTTGAGTGGTTGTTTTGGTTTATTGTAGGTGAAGAAAAGAAAAAAAGGAAAAGCGTAGCCTAAAGAAGTATGGCGCACAACATGAGGAGAGGCAAGCATTGCCCTCCACAAGGGCACACTGCCCTCTAGGAGGGCAACATAAGGGAACAAAGCAAAGAAGGCAACTCTGCCCTGCCCACTACAAGGTCAGAGCACAAATTTGTGCCTTGGAATCAAGAGGAATAAAATGTTGCCCTGCCCTCCACAAGGGCAGTATCGGGCTCACCAAGGGAGAAATTCAAAGGAAATTGTCTCCAAATGCTTGCCACAAGAGTTGAACACGGGACCATGAGGAAGCTAGGACTTAAGGCCCATCACCGTGCCAAGAAACCAAGGAAATTGATGTAGCGTGTGTTTCTGCCCGGGTTCGAACACGGGACTGCATTTTGGAAACACTGCCCTGCCCTCCGCGAGGGCAGGGCAGCATTTGGTTGGTGCACAACTCTGGCGCACCAAGAAGTGAATCTGGCGCACCAAATCATGACCCTAGCAGCACCAGCGCGCACCACACACAATCCTGGCAGCACCAGCGCGCACCACAGCTTGAATCTGGCGCACCAATTTTTCCTGCCCTGCCCTCTGCACGGGCAGGGCAGCATTCTGCGCACCAACTCGATCCTGGCAGCACCAAGCTGCACCAGGCCGCACCAAAGCCGCACCAACATGCACCAAATCCTGCCCTGCCCTCCACAAGGGCAGGGCAGCCTCCTGGAAGCTAATATCTTGGGCCGAAAAATTCAATTAAAATGCCAATTTAATTCATCTCTTCACCAAATCAAAAGCCCATCCAAATCCCAAAATCCAAGAATAGAAAGTGTATAAATAGGAGCTAGTTTGATGTAATTAGGACCTTTAACCACTTACCTTAGCTTGACTTTTGAATTTGGCACTTTCCTTGAGTTTTGAATTTCTTGCAATTGTTCTTGAGAGACTTGACCGAGAGTTCTGAGGATTAAGGGAGAATTGATTGATCTCCTTCCTCGTGTTTGCTCGGGCAATTCCACTCTTATTTTTCTGAGTTTTGGGTGTGTGAAATTGAGGAAATTCTGTCTCAATTCCCATCTAAAATCTCTTTAATTCCTTTTATGCACAATTGAATTTTAATTCTGTTCTTTACTGCTTCTTCTTCAATCCCTTGTCAATTGCTTTGTGAACTTGGATCTAGGAAGGCAAATAGAGATCTAGGCTCTGCTACCTAGTCTCTTGAGACCTGAGACCCCAATTTACTTTTGGTTCTTCTGTGAACCCTGCTGCACTTTTATTTCATTTTCTGTTGAATTTCAGTTTATACCAATTCATCTTCTACTTTTATTGATTGTTGCAATTTACTTTCTCTTTGTTTAGATTCTACAATCCCAGTTCTCAATTCCCTTTTACTTTCAAGCAATTTACATTTCTTGCCATTTAAGTTTCTGCAATTTACATTTCTTGCACTTTAAGTTTCAGTCATTTACTTTCTTGTTCTTTAAGATTCAGCACGTTTACTTTCCTGCTCTTTAATTTACTGCAATTTCCCCCTCTCCCTTTACATTCCAAGCAATTTATATTCTGTTAAATACAACCCACTCAACCAAAACTTGATTCGCTTGACTAAATCAACCACTAAACTAAAATTGCTCAATCCTTCAATCCCTGTGGGATCGACCTCACTCATGTGAGTTATTATTACTTGATGCGACCCGGTACACTTGCCGGTGAGTTTTGTGTTGGATCGTTTTCCACACATCAAT
>NC_029777.3:43391850-43394670 GCF_000817695.3 Arachis duranensis | reverse complement strand
TAATAAAATGTTGCCCTGCCCTCCACAAGGGCAGTATCGGGCTCACCAAGGAAGAAAATCAAAGAAAAAATGCCTATGATGCTTGCCACAAGAGTTGAACACGGGACCATGAGGAAGCAAAGAACTAAGGTCCATTACCGTGCCAAGAAACCAAGGAAAATGATTGAGCGTGTGTTTCGGCCATGATTCGAACCTGGGACATCAAAGTGAAAACACTGCCCTGCCCTCTGCGAGGGCAGGGCAGCATTTTGTTGGTGCACAACTCTGGCGCACCAAGAAGTGAGTCTGGCGCACCAAATCACTACCCTGGCAGCATCAGCGCGCACCACACTCAATCCTGGCAGCACCATATTTTTCTGCCCTGCCCTCCGCGAGGGCAGGGCAGCATTTGGTTGGTGCACAACTCTGGCGCACCAAGAAGTGAATCTGGCGCACCAAATCATGACCCTGGCAGCACCAGCGCGCACCACACACAATCCTGGCAGCACCAGCGCGCACCACAGCTTGAATCTGGCGCACCAATTTTTCCTGCCCTGCCCTCTGCGCGGGCAGGGCAGCATTCTGCGCACCAACTCGATCCTGGCAGCACCAAGCCGCACCAGGCCGCACCAAAGCCGCACCAACATGCACCAAATCCTGCCCTGTCCTCTACAAGGGCAGGGCAGCCTCCTGGGAGCTACCATTTTGGGCCGAAAAATTCAATTAAAATTCCAATTAAATTCATTTCTTCACCAAATCAAAAGCCCATCCAAATCCCAAAATCCAAGAATAGAAAGTGTATAAATAGGAGCTAGTTTGATGTAATTAGGACCTTTAACCACTTACCTTAGCTGGATTTTTGAATTTTGCACTTTCCTTGAGTTTTGAATTTCTTGCAATTGTTCTTGAGAGACTTGACCGAGAGTTCTGAGGATTAAGGGAGAATTGATTGATCTCCTTCCTCGTGTTTGCTCGGGCAATTCCACTCTTATTTTTCTGAGTTTTGGGTGTGTGAAATTGAGGAAATTCTGTCTCAATTCCCATCTAAAATCTCTTTAATTCCTTTTATGCACAATTGAATTTTAATTCTGTTCTTTACTGCTTCTTCTTCAATTCCTTGTCAATTGCTTTATGAACTTGGATCTGGGAAGGCAAATAGAGATCTAGGCTCTGCTACCTAGTCTCTTGAGACCTGAGACCCCAATTTACTTTTGATTCTTCTGTGAACCCTGCTGCACTTTTATTTCATTTTCTGTTGAATTTCAGTTTATACCAATTCATCTTCTACTTTTATTGATTGTTGCAATTTACTTTCTCTTTGTTTAGATTCTACAATCCCAGTTCTCAATTCCTTTTTACTTTCAAGCAATTTACATTTCTTGCCATTTAAGTTTCTGCAATTTACATTTCTTGCACTTTAAGTTTCAGTCATTTACTTTCTTGTTCTTTAAGATTCAGCACGTTTACTTTCCTGCTCTTTAATTTACTGCAATTTCCCCCTCCCCCTTTACATTCCAAGCAATTTATATTCTGTTAAATACAACCCACTCAACCAAAACTTGATTCGCTTGACTAAATCAACCACTAAACTAAAATTGCTCAATCCTTCAATCCCTGTGGGATCGACCTCACTCATGTGAGTTATTATTACTTGATGCGACCCGGTACACTTGCCGGTGAGTTTTGTGTTGGATCGTTTTCCACACATCAATAATTAGCATGCATTTATATTTCCTTCCTAAAATTATTACATGATTGAAAACTTACTTCCTGGAGACACTTTAATTAGGTATTTTAATCCCCCTTTACTCCATTCGATGTCGTGATCTGTGTGTTAAGTGTTTCAAGCTTTATAGGGCATGAATGAATGAGAGATTGGGAAGGAAGCTTGCAAAAATGGAAGGAATACAAGAAATTGAGGAGATGACTAGCGAGAAGTGACGCGTACGCGTTAGCGACGCGACCGCGCGGAAGAGAGGAATTCGCAGTGACGCGGCCACATGAGTGACGCAGACGCCCAGATTGGAAAAGCAGAAACGATGCGGAGGCATGGACGACGTGCCCGCATGGAAAAGAAAAACGCCGAATGACGCGTCCGCGTGAATGACGCGTCCGCGTGACGTGCGCGATCTGCAAAATTTCAAAAGTCGCTGGCAAAGTTTCTGGACCGGATTTCAACCCAGTTTTCGGCCCAGAATTACAGACTAGAGTCAGGGAATATGCAGAAACGAGGGACACAATTCATTCTGCATAACTTTTAGTTTTAAATCTGGATTTACTCCTCCCCTAGGTTTTTCACTCACTTGAGCATTTGGTGCACGAAATCACAATCACACTTTTGCAATTCCGCACAACTAACCAGCAAGTGCACTGGGTCGTCCAAGTAATACCTTACGTGAGTAAGGGTCGATCCCACGGAGATTGTCGGCTTGAAGCAAGCTATGGTTATCTTGTAACTCTTAGTCAGGATATCAATAATTTTCAGGTTTAATTGTGAAAAGTAAAAGAACATGAAATAGATACTTGTTTTGCAGTAATGGAGAACAGGTTGAGGTTTTGGAGATGCTCTATCTTCTGAACCTCTGCTTTCCCACTGTCTTCTTCTTTATGCACGCAAGGCTCCTTCCATGGCAAGCTGTATGTAGGGTTTCACCGTTGTCAATGGCTACCTCCCATCCTCTCAATGAAAATGTTCAACGCGCTCTGTTACAGCACGGCTAATCATCTGTCGGTTCTCAATCAGGTTGGAATAGAATCCAGTGATTCTTTTGCGTCTGTCACTAACGTCCAGCCCTCAGGAGTTTGAAGCTTGACACATTCATTCAATCCTTGAATCCTACT
>NC_029777.3:43387971-43391766 GCF_000817695.3 Arachis duranensis | reverse complement strand
CGGAGGTGGTTGTCAGGCACACGTTCATAGGTGAGAATGATGATGAGCGTCACGGATCATCACATTCATCAAGTTGAGGAACAAGTGATATCTTAGAATGGAAGCAAGCGTGATTGAATGAAAAACAGTAGTAATTGCGTTAATCCATCAAGACACAGCAGAGCTCCTCACCCCCAACCATGGGGTTTAGAGGCTCATGCCGTAGAAGATACAATAAGAAACGTGTAATGTGTCATGAGGTATAGATACAATGGCAAAATGTCCTATTTATAGTGAACTAGTAACCTAGGATATACAGAAATGAGTAAATGACGTAAAAATCCACTTCCGGGGTCCACTTGGTGTGTGCTTGGGCTGAGCATTGAAGCTTTCATGTGTAGAGACTTTTTTTGGAGTTAAACGCCAGCTTTTGTGCTAGTTTGGGCGTTTAACTCCAATTTTTGTGCCAGTTCCGGCGTTAAACGCCGGGAATTCTGAAGCTGATTTGCAACGCCGGTTTGGTCCATCAAATCTCGGGAAAAGTATGGGCTATTATACATTGCTGGAAAGCCCAGGATGTCTACTTTCCAACTCAATTGAGAGCGCGCTAATTGGGCTTCTGTAGCTTTAGAAAATCCACTTCGAGTGTAGGGAGGTCAGAATCCAACAGCATCTGCAGTCATTTTTCAGCCTCTGAATCAGATTTTTACTCAGGTCCCTCAATTTCAGCCAGAAATTACCTGAAATCACAGAAAAACACACAAACTCATAGTAAAGCCCAAAAAGGTGAATTTTAAATAAAAACTAATAAAAACATACTAAAAACTAACTAAAATGTACTAAAAACATACTAAAAACAGTGCCAAAAAGCGTATAATTTATCCGCTCATCACAACACCAAACTTAAATTGTTGCTTGTCCCCAAGCAACTGAAAATCAAATAGGATAAAAATAAGAGAACATACTATAGACTCAAAAATATCAATGAAACTTAACTCCAATTAGATGAGTGGGACTAGTAGCTTTTTGCTTCTGAACAGTTTTGGCATCTCACTTTATCCTTTGAAGATTAGAATGATTGGCATCTATAGAAACTCAGAATTCAGATAGTGTTATTGATTCTCCTAGTTAAGTGTGATGATTCTTGAACATAGCTACTTTATGAGTCTCGCCTGTGGCCCAAAGCACTCTGTCTTCCAGTATTACCACTGGATACATACATGCCACAGACACATAACTGGGTGAACCTTTTTAGATTGTGACTCAGCTTTGCTAGAGTCCCCAATTAGAGGTGTCCAGGGTTCTTAAGCACACTCTTTTTGCCTTGGATCACTTTTTATCTCTCTCTCTCTTTTTTTTTCTTTTTCATTTTTTTTAATTCACTGCTTTTTTTTGCTTCAAGAATCAATTTGATGATTTTTCAGATCCTCAATAATATTTCTCCTTTTCCATCATTCTTTCAAGAGCCAACAAGTTTAACATTCTTCAATCAACAAATTCAAAAGACATATGCACTGTTCAAGCAATCATTCAGAAAACAAAAAGTATTGTCACCACATCAAACTAATTCAACTAGTTTCAAAGATGAATTTGAAATCCTGTACTTCTTGTTCTTTTGTGATTAAAAACATTTTTCATCTACGAAAGGTGATGGATTCATAGGACATTTATAACTTTAAGGCATAGACACTAAGACATTAATGATCATGTAATAAAGACACAAACATAGATAAACATAAAGCATAAAAATTTGAAAAACAGAAAATAAAGAACAAGGAAATTAAAGAACAGGTCCACCTTAGTGATGGCGGCTTGTTCTTCCTCTTGAAGATCATATGGAGTGCTTTTGAGCTCGTCTAGGTCTCTTCCTTGTCTTTGTTGCTCTTCCCTCATAGCTTTTTGATCTTTTCTAATCTCATGGTGGATGATGGAATGCTCTTTGTGCTCCATCCTTAGTTGTCCCATGTTAGAGCTTAATTTTCCTAGGAAGGTATTGATTTGCTCCCAATAGTTTTGTGGAGGGAAGTGCATCCCTTGAGGCATCTCAGGGATTTCATGATGAGGAATTTGCTCAAGCTCTTGTTTGCTCCATCCTTTTCTTAGTGATGAGCTTTTGAGATGAATCTCTCCATCTCCCAGACTCAGAGATGGAAGCTTTTGCCTTCCCTTTCCTCTTTATAGAGGTTTTTTGGCCTTAAGTGTCATACATGGTTATGGAAAAACAAAAAGTAACGCTTTTACCACACCAAACTTAGAAGTTTTGCTCATCCTCGAGCAAAAGAAGAGAAAAGGGAGTAGAAGAAGAAGAAAATAGATGAGATGGAGAGATGTGAGTGGTTTGGCCAAGGGGTACTGGGGGTGATTGGGTGAGGTTATTTTGGGGAAGAGTGTTATAAAAGGATGTGAAGAGGAGAGAAGAAGAGGTGAGGTAGGTGGGATCCTGTAGGGTCCACAGATCCAGAGGTGTCAAGGAAAATTCATCCCTGCACCAAGTGGCGAGCAAAAATGCTCTTTATGCCAATTCTGGCGTTAAACACCGGGCTGGTGCCCATTTCTGGCGTTTAACGCCAGCTTCTTGCCCCTTCCTGGCGTTTAACGCCAGTCTGGTGCCCCTTTCTGGCGTTAAACGCCCAGAATGGTGCCAGACTGGGCGTTAAACGCCCATTTGCTGCCCTTACTGGCGTTTAAACGCCAGCAGTTTTCCTCCAGGGTGTGCTATTTCTCTTTCTATTTTTCATTCTGTTTTTGCTTTTTCAATTGTTTTTGTGACTTTACATGATCATCAACCTACAGAAAACATGAAATAACAATGGAAAATAAACAGATAAAATTGGGTTGCCTCCCAACAAGCGCTTCTTTAATGTCAGTAGCTTGACAGTGGGCTCTCATTGAGCCTCACAGACACTCAGAGCATGATTGGGGCCTTTCAACACCAAACTTAGAGTTTGGTTGTGGCCTCCCTCACCAAACTTAGAGTTTGAATGTGGGGGTTTTGTTTGACTCTGTATTGAGAGAAGCCTTTCATGCTTCTTCCCTTTCCTGTCTGCAAACCATGGTACTTCCTGAATGGCGAAGAGTTGCTCATCCGAAAAGGTTTCAGAGATCTCAGTAGGAGGGTGGGGCGCTCCTGCTACTGGTTCTATCCGGGACAGGTGATCAGCTACTGATGCAGGTGGAGACTATCTCTCAACAAATTTCCTTCGGCAAGTGTACCGAATTTGTCGTCAAGTAAAAACTCACAATAGAGTGAGGTCGAATCCCACAGAGATTAACGGATTAAGCAATCAATGGTTAATTGATTATCCTAGTTAGACAAATCATATTGGAGTGATAGGTAACAAGGAAATGTAAATGGCAGAAAAGTAAAGAAAGCAATAAAGTGCAGAGGAGTAAAATGGCAAGAAAAGTAAATGTAAGAACTAAAAATAAAATGAACATTGGGATCAAGAGATATTGCAATCCTCCGGATTAAGTTCATTCTCCTCTCTTCCTCAATCATTCATTGATCTCCTTGGCAATCTTATGTGATCGAATTACAATTACTTGTAATTCAATCTCTCAAATCTTGATCAATAGCCAATTCCTTGGTCAATTGCTCATGAGAAGAGATGAAGTATGGTCATTGATTATACCACATGCATTCCCAAATCAAGTGTTGGAGGATTATAGTCACATATCCTTCCAAACCTAATTTGGTACAACATGAGAAAGCATTTCTAGCATGATCTCTTCATTCTTCTTCCAAGGTTCAGAAGAGATCCAAGTATGAATAGCTTCTTTTCCAAGATAACTACCCAATTGGATGAAGATCTAAAT
>NC_029777.3:43378890-43387700 GCF_000817695.3 Arachis duranensis | reverse complement strand
TTTAGTGAAAGTATGAGTTCGAGAACGTTAGTGACACTCAACATTGTCACTAACGTTCCAATGTGCCCCAATGTCTCACGTTAGAGTCCACGTTTACTAGGTTAACGTGGCTTCTAACGTGGCCTTGCCAACCTTCGAGAACGTTAGTGACACTTAACATTGTCACTAACATTCCAGTGTGTCCCTATGTCTCACGTTAGAGTCCCACGTCAACTAGGTTAACGTGGCTTTTAACGTGGCTATTCTTAGCCATCCCCAACGTTAGTGACAATGTTGAGTGTCACTAACGTTGGCTCATCTTTCACTCATCAACGTTAGCTTTCCACGTTAACTAAGTTAACGTGAAAGTTAACGTGGCTCCTTGGGGTTTTGTGGTTGCTTCCAACATTAGTGACAATGTTGGGTGTCTCTAACGTTGTTGACCACCCTTGCCTCTTACGTTAGCTCCCACGTTAACCAAGTTAACGTGGGAGTTAACGTGGTACATTACACCTTAGGCCAACGTTAGTGACAATGTTGAATGTCACTAACATTTGCTTCCTTCCCCCTTTTAACGTTAGAGGCCACGTTAACTAAGTTAATGTGGACTCTAACGTGGCCACTTATGATCATTGGCCAACGTTAGTGATAATGTTAAGTGTCACTAATGTTGGCTCAAAGTCCCCTTCTTCACGTTAGAGTTCACGTTAACTTAGTTAACGTGACTCTTAACGTGGGCAATGATGGCTTCGAGAGCGTTATTGGCAATCACTTTTCTCATTAACTTTGCAAGTTACCTCCCATTCCACGTTAGTGGCCACGTTAATTAGATTAACGTGATTTCTAAGTGGTTCTTCCTTGCTTCCTTTGGTCCTGAAATCAAGCAATAGAGTGCATCAAAGTTCTAGTCCAAGTCATGGGTAATGCAACATACAATTTGTCACTAAACTCATGCAAAATCCTCATGAAATCATGTAAAATTCACAATGTATGCTTATATCAAGGTGTAAGTGAATATCTACCCAAAACTAGCTTATTTCCTAAGGAAATGCATGAAACTACCTTAAAAACAGTAAAGAAAAGGTCAGTGAAACTGGCCAAGATGCCCTGGCATCACAACACCAAACTTAAAGCTTGCTTGTCCCTAAGCAAGTACTAGAACAAGAGAATAATGAATGGAATGCCAAGAGAAATGAGTCATTCTTGTGGAAGTCATGTCACTGATTTTATGGTGGTTTCATGCATAGCAACTTAGGTTCATTCCTGGCTTTCAGACCTTTATCATGTCCTAGAATACTCACTGTGATTGCATCCCATGAGACTTTTATTCATTGCTCCTTTTGTTGTCATTTCAGGGCTTATTTGTGTTCTTAGGCTAAGTGCTCTGTAAGGGGGCAACTCTTTAAAATAAGCTTTCAGCCAGCACTCCCGAACCAGTTGGTTCAAGGTGCTAGGTGTTGAAAGCTTCTGATTGCCTTAACATTGGCAAGTGGTGGTAATTTTTCAATTACCTCCACCTTAGCTTGATCCACCTCTATTCCTTTGTTCGAAATTTTATGCCCAAGGATGATTCCTTCAGTCACCATAAAGTGATATTTTTCCAAATTTAAAACTAGGTTAGTCTCTTGGCACCTTTACAAAACAAGTGCTAGATGGTCAAGACAAGAGCTGAATGAGTCTCCAAATACTGAGAAGTCATCCATGAAGACTTCCAGGAACTTCTCTACCATATCAGAGAAGATAGAGAGCATGCACCTCTGAAAGGTTACAGGTGCATTGCACAAACCAAAGGGAATCCTTCTGTAGGCAAATACTCCAGAAGGACATGTGAATGATGTTTTCTCTTGGTCCTGAGGATCTACTGCAATTTGGTTGTAACCTGAATAGCCATCCAAATAGCAGTAGTATTCATGACCTTCTAGTCTCTCTAGCATCTGGTCTATGAATGGTAAAGGAAAATGATCCTTTCTGGTAGCTGTATTAAGCCTTCTGTAGTCAATACACATACGCCACCCTGTAACTGTTCTTGTAGGAACCAGTTTATTCTTTTCATTATGAACCACTGTCATGCCTCCCTTTTTGGGGACAACGTGGACAGGGCTCACCTAGGGGCTATCAGAAATAGGATAAATAATCCCAGCCTCTAGTAACTTAGTGACCTCTTTATGCACCACCTCCTTCATGGCTGGATTTAGCCGCCTCTGTGGTTGAACCACTGGCTTAGCATCTTCCTCCAATAAGATCTTGTGCATGCATCTTGTTGGGCTAATGCCCTTAAGATCACTTATGGACCACCCAAGAGCTGTCTTGTGTGGCCTTAGCACTTGAATTAGTGCTTCCTCTTCCTATGGATTTAAAGCAGAGCTTATGATCACTGGAAAAGTGTCACCTTCTCCCAGAAATGCATATTTTAGGGATGGTGGCAGTGGTTTGAGCTCGGGTTTAGGAGGTTTCTCCTCTTCCTGAGGAATTTTCAGAATTTCTTTTATTTCCTTTAGTTCCTCCAGATCAGGCTGAACATCTTTAAAGATGTCCTCTAGCTCTGATTTGAGACTTTAAGTCATATTGACCTCCTCTACCAAAGAGTCAATAATATCAGTGCTCATGCAGTCATTTGATGTGTCTGGATGCTGCATAGTTTTGACAACATTCTACTTGAACTCATTCTCATTGATTCTCAGGGTTAATTCCCCTTTTTGGACGTCAATGAGGGTTCGTCCAGTTGCTAGGAAAAGTCTTCCTAGAATGAGAGTTGCACTCTTGTGCTCCTCCATTTCCAGCACTACAAAGTCAGTGAGAAAGGCAAATGGCCCAACTTTGACAATCATGTCCTCAATTATGCCTGATGGATATTTAATGGAGCCATCAGCAAGTTGGAGGCATAGTCGGGTTGGTTTGACTTCTTCAGTCAAGCCAAGTTTTCTGATAGTGGATGCAGGTATTAGGTTGATACTTGCCCCAAGATCACATAGAGCTTTCTTGGTACAAGTACCCTCTAATGTGCATGGTATCATAAAGCTTCGAAGATCTTTAAGCTTCTCTGGTAAGCTCTTTAAAATGATTGCACTGCATTCTTCAGTGAGAAAAACTTTTTCAGTTTCTCTCCAATCCTTCTTATAACTTAAGATCTCTTTCATGAACTTAGCATAAGAGGGTATTTGCTCAAGTGCCTCTGCAAACGGAATCTTTATTTCAAGAGTCCTGAGATAGTCTGCAAAGCGGGCAAATTGCTTATCCTGTTCCGCTTGGCGAAGTTTCTGAGGATAAGGCATCTTGGCTTTATACTCTTCAACCTTAGTTGCTACAGGTTTATTTCCTACAGAAGTGGTTGGAGAAGCCTGCTTAAGGGGGTTATTATCAGCACTTGCAAGTGTCTGACCCCTTTGTGGCGTTTGAACGCCAGGATTGGGTGCTTTTTGGGCGTTGAACGCCAGATTGCAACCCTTTTCTGGCGTTTGAATGCCAGAATTTGCTACCCATTGGGCGTTTAACGCCACTTTCTTACCCTTTTCTGGCGTTTTAACGCTAGAATCATTCCTCTCTGGGCTCTTACTGTCCTCAGAGGGATTTTGGGTAGTTGATGGGTCATCCTCTGTCAGTTGTTCCTTTCTTAGCTTTCTACTGCTTTGAGTTGATACATTCAATGTTTTCCCATTCTTTAATTTAACAGCTTGGCATTCTTCTGTTATCTGTTTAGATAGTTGCTGTCTTGTTTGATTTAATTGTGCTTTCATATTCTTGTTAGCAATTTTAGTTTCTTGGAGCATCTCTTTAAATTTTGCTAACTATTTTGTCATCATGAGTAATTGCTGATTAAGCTCAACCATCTGTTCTTGAGGGTTAGGATCAGTAGTTACTTCCATAGCTTCTTCTTTTATAGAGGACTCACTGCTTGAGTATAAATGTTAATTTCTAGCAACTGTATCTATGAGCTCTTGAGCCTCTTCAATCGTCTTTTGCATGTGTATAGATCTACCAGCTGAGTGGTCTAAAGACATCTGAGCTTTTTCTGTGAGCCCATAATAGAAGATGTTTAACTGTACCCACTCTGAAAATATTTCAGAGGGGCATTTTCTTAGCATACCTCTGTATCTCTCCCAGGCATTATAAAGGGATTCATTATCCTCTTGTTTAAAGCCCTGGAGGTCCAGCCTTAGCTGTGTTATCCTTTTTGGAGGGTAAAATTGATTCAGGAATTTGTCTGATAACTGTCTCCATGTTTTTATGCTTGCTGTGGGTTGGTTATTCAACCACCTCTTAGCTTGATCTTTTACAACAAATGGAAACAGTAACAATCTGTAGACATCCTGATCCACCTCTTTATCACGTACTGTGTCAGCAATTTGTAAGAACTGTGCCAGAAACTCAGTGGGTTCTTCCTGTGGATGACCGGAATACTAGCAATTTTGCTACACCATGATAATGAGTTGAGGATTTAGCTCAAAGCTGCTTGCTTTAATGGGAGGTATACAGATACTACTCCCATATCCAGCTGCAATGGGGTTAGCATATGACCCCAGAGTCCTTCTGGACTGCTCAATTCCCCTTAGGTCCATGATGGAGAAAGGGAGATGATGTGGATATCATTATATTTATTATTTTTTTTATTTTATTTAATTAAAAGTGACCGAAAATAATAAAATAAAATAAATAGAAAATAAAATAAAAATTTCAAAAACTAAAAGAAAATAAAATCAAAGCAAATTAAAAACTAAATTAATTTATTAATTAAAAAGATTTTGGAATTAGCAATTAAAAAGATATGATTGAAAAGATATGATTGCAAAAACTAAATTAATTAATTAATGAAAAAGATATGATTGAGAAGATATGATTGCAAATAAAAATGATTGAAAAGATATGATTTTGAAAATCTTTGACTAATTTAATGCAAAATTTCGAAAATTATGAGTAAAATAAGGAAAGGATATTTTTTTGATTTTTGAATTTTAGTGAGGAAAGAGAAAAACAACAAAATGACACTAAACTTAGAAATTTTAGATCAAAACAAAGGGAACAAGCAAATTCGAAAAATTAAAAGAAAATAAAAGCATGCAATTGACACCAAACTTAAAATATGAAACTAAATTCAAATAAAAGACTCTAAACCAACAAAAATAAAATATTCCTAATCTAAGCAACAAGATAGACTGTTAGTTATCCAAACTCGAACAATCCCCGGAACGGCACCAAAAACTTGGTGGACGAAATCACAATCACACTTTTGCAATTCCGCACAACTAACCAGTAAGTGCACTGGGTCGTCCAAGTAATATCTTACGTGAGTAAGGGTCGATCCCACGGAGATTGTCAGCTTGAAGCAAGCTATGGTTATCTTGTAACTCTTAGTCAGGATATCAATAATTCTCAGGTTTAATTGTGAAAAGTAAAAGAACATGAAATAGATACTTGTTTTGCAGTAATGGAGAACATGTTGAGGTTTTGGAGATGCTCTATCTTCTAAACCTCTGCTTTCCCACTGTCTTCTTCTTCATGCACGCAAGGCTCCTTCCATGGCAAGCTGTATATAGGGTTTCACTGTTGTTAATGGCTACCTCCCATCCTCTCAGTGAAAATGTTCAACGCGCTCTGTCACAGCACGGCTAATCATCTGTCGGTTCTCAATCAGGTTGGAATAGAATCCAGTGATTCTTTTGCATCTATCACAAATGCCCAGCCCTCAGGAATTTGAAGCTCATCACAGTCATTCAATCCTTGAATCCTACTCAGAATACCACAGACAAGGTTTAGACCTTCCAGATTCTCAAGAATACCGCAATCAATTCTAGCTACCACGAAGATTCCGATTAAGGGATCCAAGAGATATCCACTCAATCTAAGGTAGAATGGAGGTGGTTGTCAAGCACACGTTCATAGGTGAGAATGATGATGAGTGTCACGGATCATCACATTCATCAAGTTGAGGAACAAGTGATATCTTAGAATGGAAGCAAGCGTGATTGAATGAAAAATAGTAGTAATTGCATTAATCCATTAAGACACAGCAGAGCTCCTCACCCCCAACCATGGGGTTTAGAGACTCATGCCGTAGAAGATACAATAAGAAACGTGTAATGTGTCATGGGTATAGATACAATGTCAAAATGTCCTATTTATAGTGAACTAGTAACCTAGGATATACAGAAATGAGTAAATGACGTAAAAATCCACTTCTGGGGTCCACTTGGTGTGTGCTTGGGCTGAGCATTGAAGCTTTCATGTGTAGAGACTTTTTCTGGAGTTAAACGCCAGCTTTTGTGCCAGTTTGGGTGTTTAACTTCAATTTTTGTGCCAGTTTCGGCGTTAAACGCCGGGAATTCTGAAGCTGATTTGTAATGCCAGTTTGGGCCATCAAATCTCGGGCAAAGTATAGACTATTATACATTACTGGAAAGCCCAGGATGTCTACTTTCCAACGCAATTAAGATCGCGCTAATTGGGCTTCTGTAGCTCCAGAAAATCCACTTCGAGTGCAGGGAGGTCAGAATCTAATAGCATCTGCAGTCCTGTTTCAGCCTCTGAATCAGATTTTTGCTCAGGTCCCTCAATTTCAGCCAGAAATTACCTGAAATCACAGAAAAACACACAATCTCATAGTAAAGCCCAAAAAGGTGAATTTTAAATAAAAACTAATAAAAACATACTAAAAACTAACTAAAATGTACTAAAAACATACTAAAAATAGTGCCAAAAAGCATATAAATTATCCGCTCATCATCATTCATAATTAGCATTGGAAGATTTTGGCTTTAGCTTTTGAGAAGAGTCTACCTCCGGTACTAGTCATCTTATTTTGTTATTTACTTTTTATACTTATTCTTCCATATTCTTAATCCCTCTAGAGTTGACTTTGGCTTATTTTTACAAGTTATTAATATAGACTATTTTTATTTTCAATTAATCCTTTTGTTATTGTTTATCATGTCTTCTTTTATTTTCACCATTAATTCTGTGAATTTTATAATTATGATGAGTGAGTAGTTCCATGACTTGATTGGGGATGATTGAAAGGAACCCTTGAGTTGAACTACTCAAGAGAGAAATTATAATTGGGTTTATTGTTGAATCACCCTCTAATCATTAACTCTAGTCCTTCCCAAGGGAGAGGATTAGGACTTATGACTAGAAATAGATTTCCAACTTGCTTGACTTTCCTTTACCTAGTAGGGGTTAACTAAGCAGAGTAACTTCCAATTATTAATTAATCTTGAGAGTATTTCAACAAGAACAGGGCTTCCAACTAATCTACCCCTAGTCAAGGCTTTTATTTAGAATTAATTAAATTCTCTAATTTAAATTTTTATTTATCAACTCAACCATTTTTAAAAACACCCAATTGATGAAATAGCACATCTCTCTGCAACTTGTTGGGAGACGACCTGGGATTCATACTCCTAGTATTTTAATTTTCAATATTGTGACAACTCCTTTTAAATTGATAAGTGGATTTTTGGTTGGTTATCCAAAATCAAAAGAAAAGGAGGTTCATGGCCAAGGGTAAAGATATCCGAGTAAGGGTTATTTTGGAATGTACCTGTTGTGCTCAAAAGAGTGTTAATAAGGATGAACTTTTTGTAAGGCGTATGCCTACTTTTTTTGAGACATTTCCAGTTGTTTTGATAGACGAAGATGGAATTGTTAGAGCCGATGTTCCTTTTCAAAGAGCAGAATCGAAGTATAGTGTTGAACAAGTAGGTGTAACTGTTGAGTTCTAGGGTGGCGAACTCAACGGAGTCAGTTATAGTGATCCCGCTACTGTGAAAAAATATGCTAGACGTGCTCAATTGGGTGAAATTTTTGAAATAAATGAGATAGTATCTCCATTTATTCATCAAAAAAGGCTCTTGCGCCGAAGATGAACGGGGCTAAGCGATCTGCCGAAGCTGTGGGATGTAAAAATGAATCGGTAGGGGAGCATTCCGCCTTAGAGGAAAGGACCCACGCGAGCAGTGGTGGACGAAGCGGAAGCGAGAATGTCGGCTTGAGTAACGCAAACGTTGGTGAGAATCCAATGCCTCGAAAACCTAAGGGTTCCTCCGCAAGGTTCGTCCACTATTTTTGGTTTTGGATCTTCCAAATCATTTCCGCAAGAGGTCCGGACCCATTTTTTTATGAGCCTTTGATAAAAAGATTCATTCTCTTAAAATCGGTCTATTTCCGGCATCATATCCATAGTTAGCACATTCATCATAGTTAGAAGCTCCAGCTCCGTATCAAGGTCACGGTCGATATCGTCACTATCATCAATATCGTCACTATCATCAAAATGAAAGCATAAGAATTTCTATGTTGTATGCTGATAAATCCCATTTGTAGGGCTTATCTTATGCTTGATTTAGGGGATTTTATAACCTTTTTCCCACATTTATTCAATGAAATAGCATGGTTTTATAACTTCTCCTTTAATTGTGCTTAAGAGTGAAAACATACTTTTTAGGTCTTAAAATAGCTAAATCGAATTCTCCTTGATTCCATTAGATGCCTTGATATGTTTTTTAAGTGATTTAAGGTTTAGGAGGCAAAGATTGGATCAAGGGAATGAAGAAAGAAAGCATGAAAAGTTGGAGAACTCATGAAGAAATGAAAGAACCGGAAAGCTGTCAAGCCGACCTCTTCGCACTTAAATGACCATAACTTGAGCTACAAAGATCCAAATGATGCGGTTCCAGTTGGGATGGAAAGCTAACATCTGGGGCTTCAAAAAGATATAAGTTTTGCCATAGTTGCTACACGTATGGTGGTGCGCAGTGCCGTTGCTGCCACCTGGTTCACTTAAAGCAAAACGTGGCCAGCGATTTTAGTCGCCTTGTGGGCCCAATCCAACTCATTTC
>NC_029777.3:43376276-43378709 GCF_000817695.3 Arachis duranensis | reverse complement strand
TTTAATCTTTGCTTTCTTCTACTTCTACCTTTCAATTCTTTGTTGTTACATTCATCTTCCTCTATTCTTTTGTTGTAACTTTCTTTATGTTGTTCTTATACTTTGATTGTAGATCCACTTTTGTTCCTTCCTTTCTTTTTCAATTCAATTCAAGGTAAATCATAATAATTGTGTTCCTTTTGATTTGTGTTGTTAATTCCTTTCAATAATTGTTGTTAGATTTTGTTCTTGTTGTTGATTTAATATGTTTTCCTTTTATGCCTTCCAAGTGTTTGATGAAATGCTTGGTTGGATTTTAGAGTAGGATTTTATACTCTTGGCTTGGAAAGGTAACTTAGGACCTCTTGAGTTACTAATGTCCAAGTGATTGATGATTGGGAGCCATTGACTCTAGTTCTCACTAATTGAATTAGTGGAGAGTTAGGACTTATGGACTAGGATTGATATAGCTCATTTGACTTTCCTTTACTACTAGTTAGAGGATGATTTAATGAGATTAATCCTTGCCAATTCTCATATTGTGGTTAGTGATTAGGATAGAGATCCTTGACCACCAACCCTTGCCAAGACCTTTTTAGCCATTAGCTTACTTTCTTGCCATTTATCTTCCATGCCTCTTATCAAAACCCCAAAATAACTCACAACCTATAACAAAACACTTTATTGTAATTCCTAGGGAGAACGACCCGAGGTTTGAATACTTCGGTTTATAAATTTTAGGGGTTTGTTTTAGTGACAAACAACTTTTTGTATGAAAGGATTAGTGATTGGTTTAGAAACTATACTTGCAACGAGAATCCATTTGTGAAATTCTAAGCCGTCAAAAATCCAATCATCAAAATGGCGCCGTTGCCGGGGAATTGCAATGGTGTTGTGTTATTGGTTATTGTATATATGTGAATATTGTGAATATGTTTGCTTTTTGCTTTTTTGTTAGTTTTTAGTTTGTTCTCTTTATTTGTTCCTATTTTTTTGTTTTTGCCCTCTCCTATTATCATGAATTCTCACTTTGGCTATGAGTGTGATTACAATTATGTTGTAGGTGATGAGAGCTACAAAGAGGATGTGTATCAAGGATAGGACAATCAAAGGTGGGAGGAGCCATATGCATATGATTAATCCTCATGGCAACAACCCCCACCAATGCACTATGAAGAAGAGCCATTCTATGATGCATACCAATCCAATGGCTTTGGTGAATCTCCTTGTGACTTTCAAAGACCACCACCATATGCCTATGATCCATACCCTCAACATACCTCCCAACCATACTCACAAGCCCCTTCTTACCAACCACCTTCATATGACCCTAATCCATATCCATCCTACCAACAACCATATGAGCAATATGAACCACACATAGAGCCACCACCACTCCAACATCAACATTTTCAAGAGCCACCTCCCCCACATTATTACCAAGATGAACCATCTCCAATATGTGAAAATTTTCAACCACAAGATGAATTCTACCTTTCACCACAACCTCACATGGAAGAATACTCATGTCCATCGATCCAAGATCTATATGATCCCTATCATGATATCCAAGAGGAACAAGAGTCAAGGGATCACCTCAAGGAAGCATTGGATTAATTTCAAGCAACCATGGAGTGTGTTGTACAACAAGTGGAAATTGTGGAGAATATTGAACCACCACAACTCTACCAAGAAGAACCATCTTCCTACTATGAACCCTTCCCCCAAAATGATGAACCCTTCCACCCACCCCAATCTCTAATGGATGAAACCCTTGGTGTTCTTGTTCAAGGGCAAGAAGAGATGAAAAGGGATGTGCAAAATTTCATGGTCGCCTTGGATGCGGTAACAAATCAATTAGCCTCCCAATGCTTGGACACTCAAGGAACTCCCATGGCTACATGTGGAGAATCAAATGAAGAACATAGCATGAAGGAGAGATTGGAAACTCCGGTGGGAAATGAAGGAAGTTGCTTTGTATTGGAACAATTGCAGGAAGCTTTAATTGTTGAAGACAAGGAAGAAGTGGTAGAAGACTTAGGAGATGCGGAGCCTCCATGGGAACATAGAGTTGAAGAAAACCCCTCCAAGATGATTGAAATTGATGCTAAGGAGTAAAGTGCACACCTTCCAAGGCATACTCCATATGAAGACTTGGATGGGATAGAGCAAGGATTGAGTTCCCTTGGTGATGAAGATCAAGCATCAAATCTTAGTGGTGAAGAATCCTTTGAGCATGAAGAACCTTCTCCCGTTGGATTTGAAAGCGTTGAGGAGTTAAATTTTTCTCACTCTCCCTATTATGATTTGAGTAAGGGAAAGGGTTTTGATAAAATTGTTGAACAAAGGATTAAGATTAAGAGATCTTGTGAAGAGGTGGAAATCCTTAGAGATAGAAGAACGAGGGTTGATTATGCTTTGTCAAGATCTTTGGAAGCATCTTTGCCTAGGTTG
>NC_029777.3:43375735-43376239 GCF_000817695.3 Arachis duranensis | reverse complement strand
CAGAAATAGGATAAATAATCCCAGCCTCTAGTAATTTAGTGACCTCCTTCTGCACCACCTCCTTCATGGCTGGATTCAGCTGCCTCTGTGGTTGCACCACTGGTTAGTGTCACCCTACAATAGGATCTTGTGCATGCATCGGGCGTTGCAAATCAAGGCTCATTATGGTTGATGCATCAAACATGAGATATAAAGGTTGGAGTAGTGCTCAAATAGATGGGCTAGGAGGATTGTTGGCCAGTATATAGAGAATTCACCTTACTCACCACCCGGTTGGACTAATAATGATGATCAACCTCAAGACGGGTGTGAAAACAAAGTGTGGGATCCCGGATTACAAGAAGAGGACCAACTTTGGGAGCCCCAAGCTTGTGAAGAACTCCATCAACACTTGGCTCAACCCATAAGAAATCCTGGGGCACAATGGAGAACCAAGAATTGGTGGGAGTTCCAAGATGAATTCAAGCACAAGCCACCTTGAGAGGAGCTCCCCATAAGTCCAAC
>NC_029777.3:43368155-43375666 GCF_000817695.3 Arachis duranensis | reverse complement strand
AAAAGTGCTAGGTGGGAGACACCCCACCATGGTAAACTCTTTTCCATACTCTTTTAGTTTGTTAATAAGTGAATTGAGTTGCCATTGTAGGTAGATTCTCATTTTCATTTTTATCTTTTGTGAATATTGGTAGAATTAGTTTCGTTTCATGTTTTTATTGGTTTGTTAAGTTTAGTTAGAAGTATAATATGATAAATAAGGTTTTAGGGTGTTTTGGTAGCTTTTTGGAGGATTGAAAGGCTTGGATTGGTGTAAGAACTTAGAAAAAATTTTTGAAAAACAGAACACCATCCACGCGTGTGCGCACATAACGCGTATGCGCACCTGAGCATTTTTCGACCATCCACGCGGACGCGCACTGTACGCGTACGCGTGGATGCAAAAATTCTACCCCAGCCAAAAACCCGAGAGTTAGGCCTGCACTGTGCGAACATTGGGCCTAAGGCACAAGTCTATGCACGCGTGCGCGCACTTGGCGCGTACGCGCACACGATCTTAAGTTCGTAATGCACGCGCATGCACGCTGTGCGCGCGCGCGTCGATTGAACAATCTGCACCCCCGGTGCTTTTACCCGAGAGTTGTGCCACTTTTGGGCCAACATTATGCCTCCAGCCTAACTCGACGCACGCGTGCGCGCACCTGGCGCGTACGCGTCCTTCAACCAATATGCCCATTGACGCGTAAACGTGCATGATGCGCACACGTCAGTAAAAAAAAAGAGTTTTTTTTCTCATCTTCCATTTTCTTTTGTTCATTACATTCGCATACTTATACTCTTTCCATTTTCATTTTGTTTCTATAGCATATTTTCAGTTTTTTTTCTAAGTGTCATTTCAATAATGGTGTTGAATTTGTATACTCAATTATCGAGACTCTCTTGCTTTATCTTGGTGCTTTGTGACCTGTTTAACATTAATTGAAATGTTTGTTCCACACACAAGGTAGTGCTTTAGTCCTTCCTAACTCATTATCCTTTGTTTTTGTGCTTCATCATCATTGAGTTAGGTTGGGACCACATGCCCTCATGCTTATCACTAATCTTGTTTGTGTCAATTCTTATTTGATCTTGATGCTCAATATGTTTTTCACGCTTTAACTTTACTCTTGCATCAGGTGTTAGTTGATATGCTGTGGCTTATATTGTTTTCTCTTTTACATGCTTTGCTACCATGTAGTAGGGAATCATACCTTTATTTGGCATTAGCCCCCGCCTATATTCTATTTGCTTTGATATATTTGTTATAGGCTTAACTTTCTTTCTTTTTTCTTTCCTTTTAGGTTGGCCACCAAGAAGGGAGAAAGGAAAAGCTGTTAAATGGGGCAACAAACAAGTCATCCGCACAACCATTTGAGGAGCTCATCAATTGTAGCAACCCGTCCACCCTGCTCTTCATTGCATGCACCGAGGACGGTGTAATCTTCAAGTGTGGGGAGGTCGTCGACCGATCTCCATGGGTAACAATTTTCTTTTTCAACACCAATGTTAGTTAGTTATTGCATTTGCATGCTAGGTTGCATGTTAGTTAGAATTCGTACATATTTTACTACCCTCTTCTTATTAGGACTACTTGGTTAGGGTGATGATTTCTTTCCCAAGAAACCGTTTTAGGGCAACCTACCAATTTGAAAATTTTTTGTTGAACTTGCTTGAAAGAATGTATTTTGGAACATGGTTTTTGAGCTAAGAACACAAGCTTGCGAGTTTTGAGCCTTACAAGCCTTAAAGCGGAAAACAATGAATGTCCTTTATTTGGATCTTTGATTGGCTTAGGCTAGTGAGTGTGAGTGTCATTCAAGAGTGGGAAAACCTTGGGACATTGGTTGGGATAAAAGGGTATTTGTGTTTTGTATTTTTATATTGGGGAATTGGGTACATACTCATGTATTGATTAAATGTATAGACCTTATGCATTGATGTTCTTGTATATAGTTTGAAAGAAAAAGAAAAATGAAAAGAAAAAAAAGCGAGAAAGATCTTGAAGCAAGAAAAAAAAGTGAAAAAAAAAAGAAGAAAAAAAATATAGAAAAAAAAAAGAAAGAGAAAAGCAATAAAGGGGACAAAATGCCCCAAAGTAAAGTTCAAATAAAATCAATGCATAAGTGTTGTGAAATGAAAAGAAAATGCATGAGTATGTGAAAAAGTGAGAATTATGGGTAGTTAGGTTAGCTTTTAATTGTATTAGGTCATTATATAGGTTATGTGGGAAGGTCTAGGTTAATCAAAGATTCAAACCCTAGTCCACTAGCCATATATGACCCTACCTTAACCCTAGCTCCATTACAACCTAAAGATAAGACCTCATGATAATTGTATGCATGCATGAAATAATTGTTGAATGTTAGATGAAAAACAAATTTTGGAAAGCATGATTAGGGGAGAATTGAGAGAATCGACCCTATACACTTGAGCGACTAGGGTGCAAACACTTCCGGTGAGGGTTCGATGCTCAATTCCTTGATTCCCGGCTTTCATGAGCTTTCTTCTCGCAAGTCTACTTGAACTTCATTTTGATATTCGAATTGGTAGGATTCATGAATCGTTATATGATCTTGGCCCTACTTGTGCATGTATGACTTGGAGGATTGATATATTTTTAACCAAGTAGGTAAAACCATTTTGCATTTAGTTGCATATAGTTTAGGTTGCATATAGTTTATTTATATTGAATAAATATTGATACCCTTTGTTTCTCTCTTAGGCTTAAGCATGAGGACATGCTTGGTTTAAGTATGGGGAGGTTGATAAACCCCATTTGTAGGGCTTATCTTATGCTTATCTTATGCTTGGTTTAAGAGTGAAAACATGCTTTTTAGGTCTTAAAATAGCTAAATCTAATTCTCCTTGATTCTATTAGATGCCTTGATATGTTTTTTAAGCGATTTAAGGTTTAGGAGTCAAAGATATAATCAAGGGAATGAAGAAAGAAAGCATGAAAAGTTGGAGAACTCATGAAGAAATGAAAGAACCGGAAAGCTGTCAAGCCGACCTCTTCGCACTTAAATGACCATAACTTGAGCTACAGAGGTCCAAATGATGTGGTTTCAGTTGGGTTGGAAAGCTAACATCCGGGGCTTCGAAACGATATAAGATTTGTCATAGTTGCTACACGTATGGTGGCGCACACGCGCATAGTATGCGCACATGCCGTTGCTGCCACCTGGTTCACTTAAAGCAAAACGTGGTCAGCGAATTCTAAAGCCTTGTGGGCCCAATTCAACTCATTTCTGATGCTATTTAAACCAAGGAATGAAGAGGGAAACACAAGTTAGTTACCATTAGTCATAGTTTAGTTTTAGAAGTAGTTTCTAGAGAGAGAAGCTCTCACTTCTCTCTAGAATTAGGATTAGGATTAGGATTAGTTCTTAGATCTAGGTTTTAATCTTTGCTTTCTTCTACTTCTACCTTTCGATTCTTTGTTGTTACATTCATCTTCCTCTATTCTTTTGTTGTAATTTCCTTTATGTTGTTCTTATACTTTGATTGTAGATCCACTTTTGTTCCTTCCTTTCTCTTTCAATTCAATTCAAGGTAAATCATAATAATTGTGTTCCTTTTGATTTGTGTTGTTAATTCCTTTCAATAATTGTTGTTAGATTTTGTTCTTGTTGTTGATTTACTATGTTTTCCTTTTATGCCTTCCAAGTGTTTGATGAAATGCTTGGTTGGATTTTAGAGTAGGATTTTATACTCTTGGCTTGCAATGGTAACTTAGGACCTCTTGAGTTACTAATGTCCAAGTGATTGATGATTGGGAGCCATTGACTCTAGTTCTCACTAATTGAATTAGTGGAGAGTTATGGACTAGGATTGATATAGCTCATTTGACTTTCCTTTACTACTAGTTAGAGGATGATTTAATGAGATTAATCCTTGCCAATTCTCATATTGTGGTTAGTGATTAGGATAGAGATCCTTGACCACCAACCCTTGCCAAGACCTTTTTAGCCATTAGCTTACTTTCTTGCCATTTATCTTCCATGCCTCTTATCAAAACCCCAAAATAACTCACAACCAATAACACACTTTATTGTAATTCCTAGGGAGAACGACCCGAGGTTTGAATACTTCGGTTTATAAATTTTAGGGGTTTGTTTTAGTGACAAACAACTTTTTGTATGAAAGGATTAGTGATTGGTTTAGAAACTATACTTGCAACGAGAATCCATTTGTAAAATTCTAAGCCGTCAAAAATCCAATCATCATACGCCCATTTCCTGGGATTGTAGTTTAATTGGTCAGAGCACCGCCCTGTCAAGGCGGAAGCTACGGGTTTAGTTGAACACTCAGCGTCTTCAATTCCTCGCCGTCAGTCCCGTCGAGCGATTTCATACCTTGCTTGGCTTGCTTCTTGGCTTGATAGCTAATGCGCGTAATCATTCGAGTTAGCTTCTTTCGCTCCTACTCGTCTTTGCCCTGCCATTTCCAGTCATTTACAATGCCAGTGATAATCCAATCAATGTAAATTGATAAATCAAAATCATCCTTACCTAAAATTTGGATAAAAAATGCATTTCTTTTTTATTTCAAATGGTATTCTCTATTGGATTCTGAAATGTTTATGTAATGTAGTAAGAGGGGGATTGGTGTGGTTCCTCTATGCCTAGGACACCAGAATATCGAACCATGAATGAAGAAAGGCATGAGATAAAAGCATATTGGCTATTCATTGTGAGGCCCTAATTCTTGATTGGAGGGGACACCAAAGGCCTCTGCCCTTCCATCCCTGGACTGTACTTGCAACGTATCCCTATTAATAAATTCTTAACTCGCCAATTTCTGCCACGTCAATTTTTGGCGCCGTTGCCGGGGAGTTGTAACAGTGTGCTAATTTATTGATTGGTATTTATTTTAATTGCAATTTTTCTTTTCATTCTGTCACTATGAGTTGTACGTTTCTTTCATTAAATGATGCGTTCACTTCCTGATCCAAGCTTGCCAGTATTTGACCCTGAGATTGAAAGAACTCTTTCACGTATAAGGTAAACTCGGCGTCGGCGACTCCTCTTTGAGGACGAACCTGAACCGTCATCTAAGGAAGAAACAAGCTCCCTTTCTACTGATCTAGTTCATTTACGTGCAGGTGACATGGCAGCACCTAGAAACAAGCTCCCTTTCACAAATGAATTCTCGTTGCAAGTATAGTTTCTAAACCAACAATAATCCTTTCATACAAAAGATTGTTTGTCACAAGTAACAAACCCCTAAATTTATAAACCGAAGTATTCAAACCTCGGGTCGTTCTCCCTAGGAATTGTAATGAAGTGTTTTGTTATTGGTTGTGAGTTATTTTTGGGGTTTTAAGAAGAAACATGAAATATAAATGGCAAGAAAGTAAACTAAGGCCTAAAAAGGTCTTGGCAAGGGTTGGTGGTCAAGGATCTCTATCCTAATCACTAACCACAATATGAGAATTGGCAAGGATTAATCTCATTAAATCATCTTCTAACTTAGTAGTAAAGGAAAGTCAAATGAGCTATATCAATCCTAGGCCATAAGTCCTAACTCTCCACTAATTCAATTAGTGAGAACTAGGGTCAATGGATCCCAATCATCAATTACTTGGACATTAGTAAGTCAAGAGTTCCTAAGTTACCTTTCCAAGCCAAGAACATAAAACTCTACTCTTAAATCCAACCAAGCATTTCATTAAACACTTGGAAGGCATAAAAGGAAAGCATAGTAAATTGATAACAAGAATAGAATGTAACAACAATTATTGAAATGAATTAACAACAACAATCAAAAGAAACACATTTATTATGAATTACCTTGATTGAATTGAAAGAGAGTAAAAGAAACAAAAGTAGATCTGCAACAAAACACAAGAACAACATAAAGGAAATTACAATAAAAGAATAGAAGAAGATGAATGTAGCAACAAGGAATTGAAAGGTAGAAGTAGAAGAAAGAAAAGATTAAAACCTAGATCTAAGAACTAAACCTAATCCTAATCCTAATTCTAGAGAGAAGAGAGAGCTTCTCTCTCTAGAAACTACTTCTAAACTAATCCTAATGAGTGAAAATGAACTAATGTCCCTTCGCTCTTCAATCCTTGGCTTTAAATAGCAGTTTAGGCGCCAAAGTTAGTTGGAATTGGGCCCCACAACCCTTGAGAATTCGTTGGTCACGTTTTCATTAAAAAATCATAAACCAGCATCGACGCGTACGCGCACAGCACGCGTACGTGTCCATGGGGTGATTCGCAAGGTGCGCGCAAGCGCCAGGTGCGCGCGCGCGCGTCCATGGGCGAGTTCAGCTTCTTTGACTTTTCATGATTCCTCCACTTTGCATGCTTTCCCTCTTCACTCCTTTGATCCATTCCTAGCCTTCTCAATCTGAAATCACTAACAAACATATCAAGGCATCTAATGGAATCAAGGAGAATTAGGTTTAGCTATTTTAAGTCCTAAAAAGCATGTTTTCACATCTAAGCACAAATAAGGAGACAATCACAAAACTATGCTAATTCAATGGATAAATGTGGGTAAAAGGTGATAAAATCTCTTAAAATCAATACAAGATAAACCGTCAAAACGGCGTTTATCAACCTCCCCACACTTAAACCAAGCATGTCCTCATGCTTAAACCAAGAATGAAGTAAAGGGCATGACATTTATTCAATGGAAACTAACTAAATGCAATCTACCTATATGCAACTATCTACATGAATGCAATTGCTTGGTCAAAATAAATCAATTCCCAAGAAGCAGATATGCACAAGGGCTAAGGACTAGCAAGTCTAATCCAACATTAAATTGAGTTATTAAATATTTTTACAAACTTGCATGAAAAGTGATGATTGTAGGTGGAAACATGTAATTGAGCATCAAACCCTTACCGGATGTGTTTGCACTCTATTCGCTCAAGTGTTTAGGGTTGATTCACTCAATTCTCTCCTAATCATGCTTTCTAAGATTTGTTTTCTTCTAACAATCAACAAATATTTCATGCATGCATACAAGTATCATGAGGTCTTTTCTTTGGTTGTAATGGGGCTAGGGTCAAGGTATGATGCATATATGGTTAAGTGAGTTTGAAATTTGAATCTTTGATAAGCTTAAACTTCTCACCTAACCTATGACATCCTATACAATTAAGTTCTAACCTAACAACCCATTTTTCACTTTTTCACATACTCATGTATCCCTTTTCATTTCACAACACTCATGCATTGATTTTATTGAGCTACACTTTGCTTTGGGGCATTTTGTCCCCCTTTTATTTCTTTCTTTTTCTTCTTTTTCTTTCTTTTTCTATTTTTTTTCTTTTCCTTTTCCATATTATTTTTCTTTTCTTTTTCTTTTGTTTTTCTCATTTTTTTCTTTCTATATACAAGAACCTCAATGCATAAGGTTTTACATTTGATCAATACATGAGTATGTACCCAATTCCCAATATTTCCAATAATAATACAAAATTACCCTTTTATTCACCTAATGTCCCAAGGTTCCCACACTTGAATGATACTCACACACACTAGCCTAAGCTAATCAAAGATCCAAATAAGGG
>NC_029777.3:43355215-43368134 GCF_000817695.3 Arachis duranensis | reverse complement strand
TTTATTGTTTTCCGCTTTAGGCTTGTAATATGCTAAAAATTAAGAATAAGTGGGTTAATCGTAGGCTCAAATTTGGCTAACAATGGAAGATAAAAGGTAAGGCTATTTGGGTAAGTGAGCTAAACGAAACAATGGCCTCAATCATATAAATGCATGTATACCAAAATAATGGACATAAAGAATCAAACAATTCAAAGATTACAATCATAGAAAGAGAATAATGCACACAAGAAGGAAAATAAGTGGTTATAAGATGTAACCACACCATTAGACTCAAAACTCACTTGCTTGTGTTCTTAGCTCAAAAACATGATCCACAAGATATATAATTCAAGCAAGTTTATTGAAAAGTTTTCACTCAAATCAATTGGTGCCCTATAGATAGAAATCCTTGAAAAATTTCATTATTTTGACTAAGCTTATTGTGTATACATATGCAAAAATAAGAAAATGCAAGTAAAAATCCTAAGAATCTAAAATGAATATGAAAAAGTGTTGGGATTAGAAATTCGTCACCCAAAATTGCCGACCAGTCGGACGACCTCCCCACACTTAAAAGTTCGCACCGTCCTCGGTGCACTCAAAGATGAGCAAGGGGGTACGACGACTCTCCGGATTGCTACGTGTTCTTAGTCTTGCTTCTGTTATTGCTTGTGGTGCATTCATCATGAAAGACAAAAATATAACACCATAAGATTAGAAGATATAAAAGTAAGGAAGCATACATTGTTGGAATGAGGTAAATCACTAGAATGAGGTGAGTGAATTAATGTGACATTAATGACAAATAAGGAATGTGAATTCTAAATTGCGCGGTTTAGAACCCACACTAGCATAAAATGTGATGTCACAAAAGAAACATGCACTTCACTTATCATAGTGTACTTGAGATGCTTTAAGTAAGCTTGTAAGATAAAACAAGCATTAAAGAAGCGTGAGAGCATTCAAGTCAAAGCTTATGGATGCATATGATCATAACATAAGGCATCAAGGTAAATGCACAACATCATCCATCAAGAGGTTGCCTAATCACAGAATAGGGCTCAAACCACATGGTGGCCAAATCATGTGATTCAAGAAGAGTTACAAGCTCGAAGACAATTCTCATCACTTGGTATTTTTCAAAAGGTAAGCATAAAAAAACTCAAAACCAAGTATCAAAATATAACCTAAACGATAGAATCCAACAAAGAATATTTAAAACAATTATGCTAAGATAGCATTCAATTAGTAATAAGCAGCAATATATGGTAAGCAAAATCCATAATCCAACACTTATAATGGAAAGAGAGAAAAATGAAATGAAAACTAAACTAAAACTAACTAATTAACTACCCTACTAACTAATTAACTAACTAAAATAAATGGTTATCACTGGTGTTTGGAAGTGTTGGACGAGGGGTAGAAGAAGGGAAGAAGAAAGGAGAAGGAAAGAAATGGAAAGAGGGGAAGAAAAGAGAAGTGTTGAGAAAAGGGGATCCGCGCGTACGTGCACATGGCGCGCGTGCGAGGGTTGTGGTGCAATGGACCCGACGCATATGCGTACAGGGTGCGTCCGCATCGAAGGATTATTCCGAGAGTGGTGCGCACGCGTCATGTGCGCGTGCGCGCGAATAGGTTTGTGCCAAAGGCACAACGTTGGCGCGGCGCAGGCACAACTCTCTGGAAAATAGTGGAGGGTGGAACTTCTCAATCCACGCGTACACACGCATTACGCACACGCGTGGATGGTCCAAAACGCTTGATGCACGTGTATGCACGCAGTGCGCGTACGCGTGGATGGTGCTCTGTTTTTCAAAATTTTTCTATGTTTTTGCACTAATCTAAGCATTCCAAACCTCCAAACAGCTACCAAAACACCATAAAACCTTATTTAACATATTAAACTACCAAATATACTCAACTAACTAAACAAAACATGAAATTAGACTAATTCTACCAAATATTTACAAAAGAGAAAATGAAAATATTTTACCATGGTAGGGTGTCTCCCACCTAGCACTTTTATTTATTGTCCTTAAGTTGGACTTATGGGGAGCTTCTCTCAAGGTGGCTTGTGCTTGTACTCATCTTGGAACTTCCACCAATGCTTGGACTTCCAATAAGCTCCATCATTCAAGATTAATATCTCCAAGCTTCGATGGAGTTCTCCACAAACCTTGGGCTCCCAATGTTGATCCTCATGTGTTCCCGGATCCCATATTTTGTCTTCACACCCACTCCAAGTTGATTATCATTAATCCATGTGGGTGGTGAGCAAGGTGAATTCTCAACAAAGTGACCAAAAATCCTTCTAGACCCATGTACTCTAGTTATACACCAACCTTTGCTATCAAGCCTTGGACATATGACCATAATGAACCTAAAATGATGCTTCCAACCACTAACCATCTCTTTTTTACTCTTAAAGCCACTAATTTTTCTAAGTTAACCATCCATCTCAAGCAAACCATATTCAAGGGGAATAACAAAGCTTAGGTATAAGGAATTTACCCACTTGAATGAGAGAATGGATGGTGGTGGCTTGGGGAGAGGTATCTCCAATGTGCTTGCAAGCTCTACTCCCTTGTTTGCTTCCTTGTCAATCTCCAACTCTTCATAAACTTCTTCATTCTCAATCCTTTGTTCATCAACTTCATCTAACTCTTCTCCATCACTCAAGTCATGAATGGGAGGTTAGAGAAATCTACCTCCACATCACTTTCAAATTCATTGGGAGAAGGTTCTTCAAATTCAAAGGATTCTTCACTAAGAAGATTGGATGCATGACCTTCATCACCAAGGGAACTCAATTCTTGCTTTATTCTCTCCAAGTCTTCATATAGAATATGCCTCGGAGGTTGTGCACATTCCTTCTCAACATCAAATTTACTATTCTTGGAGGGATTTTCTTTGATTTTAGCTTCCCATGGAAGTTCTGCATCTCCTAAGTCTTCAATCACTTCTTCCTTTTCTTCAATAATCATAGGCTTCTCTAATTGTTCTAATACAAAGTGGTATTCCTCACTTTCCACCGGAGTTTCCAATCTCTCCTTCATGCTATGCTCTTTAATTGATTCTCCACATGTGACCATGGGAGTGCTTTGAGTGCTCAAGCATTGGGAGGCTAAAATGCTTACTACCTTGGTCAAGGTAGCCATAAATTCTAGTGTCTCCCTTTGTATTTCTCCTTGCCCTTGAAGTATAAGGCTAAGGATTTCATCCATTAAGGATTGGAGTGGATAAGAGGGTTCATTGTCTTGGAGAAAGGGTTCATTATAGGAAGGTGGTTCTTCTTGGTAAGGTGGTGGTGTGTATTGAGTTGATTCTCGGGAGTAGTAATCTGGGAATTGTGGTTCCATATATGGCTCATATGGTTCAAAAGGTGGTCGGTATGGTGGATAAGGATCAGAGTCATATGGAGGTATTTGGTGAAAAGAGGCTTGTGAGTATAGTTGATGATCATGTTGAGGATATAATTCATAGGCATATGGTGGTGGTTCTTGAAAGTCACAAGGAGATTCACCATAGCCATTTGATTGGTATGCATCATGGAATGGCTCTTCTTCATAGTGCATTGGTGGAGGTTGTTGTCAAGAAGATTGATCATATACATATGGCTTCTCCCACCTTTGGTTGTCCCATCCTTGATACACATCTCCATTATAGTCCTCATCACCTACAACATAGTTGTAATCACACTCATAGCCAAAATGAGAATTCATAATGGAAAGAGAAAACAAAAATCAAAAGATAATGGAAAATAAGAGAAATAAAATTCTACAATTAGCGAATAAAGCAATATATTCACACTATTCACATATGTACAATAACCAATAACATAACACCATTGCAATTCCCCGGCAACGGCGCCATTATGGCAAGAAAGTAAACTAAGGCCTAAAATGGTCTTGGCAAGGGTTGGTGGTCAAGGATCTCTATCCTAATCACTAACCACAATATGAGAATTGGTAAGGATTAATCTCATTAAATCATCTTCTAACTTAGTAGTAAAGGAAAGTCAAATGAGCTATATCAATCCTAGTCCATAAGTCCTAACTCTCCACTAATTCAATTAGTGAGAACTAGAGTCAATGGATCCCAATCATCAATTACTTGGACATTAGTAAGTCAAGAGTTCCTAAGTTACCTTTCCAAGCCAGGAACATAAAACTCTACTCTAAAATCCAACCAAGCATTTCATCAAACACTTGGAAGGCATAAAAGGAAAGCATAGTAAATTGATAACAAGAATAGAATGTAACAACAATTATTGAAATGAATTAACAACAACAATCAAAAGAAACACATTTATTATGAATTACCTTGATTGAATTGAAAGAGAGTAGAAGAAACAAAAGTAGATCTGCAACAAAACACAAGAACAACATAAAGGAAATTACAATAAAAGAATAGAAGAAGATGAATGTAGCAACAAGGAATTGAAAGGTAGAAGTAGAAGAAAGAAAAGATTAAAACATAGATCTAAGAACTAAACCTAATCCTAATCCTAATTCTAGAGAGAAGAAAGAGCTTCTCTCTCTAGAAACTACTTCTAAACTAATCCTAATGAGTGAAAATGAACTAATGTCCCTTCGCTCTTCAATCCTTGGCTTTAAATAACAGTTTAGGCGCCAAAGTTGGTTGGAATTGGGCCCCACAACCCTTGAGAATTCGTTGGTCACGTTTTCATTAAAAAATCATAAACCAGCACCGACGCGTACGCACACAGCACGTGTACGCGTCCATGGGGTGATTCGCAAGGTGCGCGCAAGTGCCAGGTGCGCGCGCGCGTCCATGGGCGAGTTCAACTTCATTGACTTTTCATGATTTCTCCACTTTGCATGCTTTCCCTCTTCACTGCTTTGATCCATTCCTAGCCTTTTCTATCTGAAATCACTAACAAACATATCAAGGCATCTAATGGAATCAAGGAGAATTAGATTTAGCTATTTTAAGTCCTAAAAAGCATGTTTTCACATCTAAGCACAAATAAGGAGACAATCACAAAACCATGCTAATTCAATGGATAAATGTGGGTAAAAGGTGATAAAATCTCTTAAAATCAATACAAGATAAACCGTCAAAACGGGGTTTATCAACTACCGTTCGTCCTCTCAGTGAAAATGGTCCAGGTGCGCTGTCACCGTACGGCTAATCATCTGTCGGTTCTTGATCATGCAGGAATAGGATTTACTATCCTTTTATGTCTGTCACCACGCCCTACAGTCGCGAGTTTGAAGCTCGTCACAGTCATTCAATCCCTGAATCCTACTCGGAATACCACAGACAAGGTTTAGACTTTCCAGATTCTGAAGAATGCTGCCAATGGATTCTAGTTTATACCACAAAGATTCTGATTAAGGAATCCAAGAGATATTCATTCAAGGTTATTTGCATGTAGAACGAAAGTGGTTGTCAAGCACACGTTCATAAGTGAGAATAGTGATGAGCGTCACATAATCATCACATTGATCATGTTCTTGGGTGCAAATGGATATCTTAGAATAAGAATAAGTGTGAATTGAATAGAAGAACAACAGTACTTTGCATTAATACTCAAGGAATAGCAGAGCTCCACACCTTAATCTATGGTGTGTAGAAACTCCACCGTTGAAAATACATAAGTGATAAAGGTGTTCATTGGTTCTGGCCCCAGAGAGGGAACTAGGATAACCAAGACTTAATGGTTCAAAAAGACCAAATGGTCTAAGAGAGACTCCCAATACAATAGTAAAAAGTTCTATTTATACTAAACTAGCTACTAGGGTTACAAAGATAAGTAATTGATGTAGAAATCCACTTCCGGGTCCCACTTGGTGTGTGCTTGGGCTGAGCTTGAGCTTTTCATGTGCAGAGGCTTCTCTTGGAGTTAAACGCCAAGTTGTAACGTGTTTTTGGCATTTAACTCTGGTTTGTGACGTGTTTCTGGCGTTTTACTCCAGAATGCAGCATGGAGCTGGCATTGAATGCCAGTTTGCGTCGTCTAAGCTCCAATAAAGTATAAACTATTACATATTTCTGGAAAGCGCTGGATGTCTACTTTCCAATGCAAATAAGAGCACACCATTTGGAATTTGGTAGCTCTAGAAAATTTATTTCGAGTGTAGGGAGGTCAAAATCCAACAGCATCTGTAGTCCTTTTTCAGCCTCCAATCACATTTTTGCTCATGTCCCTCAATTTTAGCCAGAAAATACCTGAAATCACAGAGAAACACACAAACTCATAGTAAAGTCCAAAAATGTGAATTTTGCATAAAAACTAATAAAAATATCCCTAAATGTAACTAGATCCTACTAAAAACTACCTAAAAATAATGCCAAAAAGCTTTTAAAGTATCCGCTCATCAGTCCCCAAGCAAGCACTAATCGTAAGAGAAAATGAAATGAAACAGAGAAGAATGCATGTCCTTATTTAGCAGATAATTGAACTTGGTTCATCGGATTTTATGCAGATCAATGGTAGCTCATTTATTCTTTTGCTGATAGATAAGAAATGTTTCTTCAAAGGTTCATTAGACTTGCTGCTATACTGTCTTACTTTTGCTTGATCCCTTGCTAGATTTTTCTTCTTTATTTTGCTTAGAAAGCTTATTGCTTAATGAAGGCTTGGTGGAAAATGTTATAGCAGCCTTTTGGCTCAATTTTGCTCAACATTTCTTCACCACAGACACATAGCTCACATTTTCTTCCTAAGAACATTGATGCCCAGCATCTCTTTGGATCACTAAATGTTTTGTAGCTAGGTTACTCTTGATAGTGGACTTTTGGTTGGCAATCCCAAATCAATTAATCTAAGTGGCCAAGTTTCAAAATACTCATCAGAACCTACTTTTCAAGCATATCCTAGTACAAAAACACCACAGGCATATGTCCTAGGGTCCAAGCTATTGGTGTCTAGCCTTATTGTTTGTTTCTTTGCCAATTCTTGGCTTTTCTCTTTCTTTTCTTTTTCTTTTGATTCATTCTCAAGGGAATTTCATTGATTAAAGACTTTATAGCAGCAAGCTAGTTCATACTTCAAGGAACATGTTATTATGCAGCATTTATTTTATGAGCTACTCATTAAATCAAGCAAATACAACCACTAACTTTCATTCAAACTTCTACAACATTGAACATTCACTTTCTATTTCAAACATTTTCCTTTTATTCAAGCAGCAGGAAAACAATACAAAGTATTCAGGCTAATGATGGATGACATAAATTATGCAGATCCAAGCATTTATTAGCAAACATTTTCACCTAATTGAACACTTTAGTAAGACATATAGGAATCTCTAAATTAAAATACTTTACAGCAACAAGGATTGAGTATTCAATACAACCTGTTGGGAATGTCTCTCATCTTTTCTTCTGTTGTATCCCTTGGATGATAATGCAGATCCCTTTCACAGATTAAGTGTTTCCCTGCATAATCCTTAGAAGTTGCTTGCTTCTCAAGCCTTTAAGCAATTAGTTAATATGCATGAACTGTGTATGGCTTTTAAATTTACTTTGGTGTGTGAACACCAAACTTAATCCATTGCCAATGTTTTTGGATGCAGCAAGTTAACCATTTGTGAATCTTTTTTTCTTTGCTAAAGGTTATAAAGCTGAAGCTAGAAAACAATGGTTAAATAGTTTATCTGATTGCTTGGAGCTAGTAACCATTCATGCAGAAGGTGAAAATGTATTTTTAAATAAGATTTTTGGTGGAACACCAAACTTAGCATCCTTCATTCTCCCTCAAATTGTTTTGGTGTGCAACACCAAACTTAGTTTCTTGCAATACAGATAAAACTAATTAGCCTTTTTATTGAAATAGTTGAAAAAGAGAACTACCTCAGGTTGGGTTTCCTCCCAACAAGCGCTTCTTTATTGTCACTAGCTTGACATCTTTCATTCTTGCTCAATTTAGGTTATGGACATCTTTTTCTTTGTCCCATTGGCCTCCCAAGTATTGCTTTTCCCTGTGACCATTTGCTGTGAAATGACTCTTTGTTGCTTCATCTAGCAATTCAAGGCTTCCATAGGAAAAAACCTTTGCCACCAAGTATGGACCAGTCCATTTGGATTTGAGCTTGCCAGGGAAAACCATAAGCCTGGAGTTATATAAGAGTACTTGCTGTCCTGGTTTGAATTCCTTCTTTGAGATCTTCTTGTCATGCCACCTCTTAGCTTTTTCCTTGTATATCTTGGCACTTTCATAAGCTTCTAGCCTAAACTCATCCAACGTATTTAGTTGTAGCAGCCTCTTCTCCCCTGCTGCTTGAGAATCAAGGTTGAGGAGTTTAGTGGCCCAAAAAGCCTTATGTTCAAGCTCTACAGGGAGGTGACAAGATTTGCCATATAACAGCTGAAAAGGGGACTTCCCAATAGTAGTTTTGAATGCTGTCCTATATGCCCAAAGTGCATCTTCTAGTTTTCTGGCCCAATCTTTCCTAGTTGCTCCCACAGTCTTCTCCAAAATTCTCTTCAACTCCCTATTTGCAAGCTCTGCTTGGCCATTGGTCTGTGGGTGATATGGTATGGCTACCTTATACATCACCCCATATTTGTGAGGTAGTTTCTCCATCTGTTTGTTGCAGAAATGGCTGCCACCATCACTAACCAAACCCTTAGGTACTCTATACCTAGTGAATATGTGCTTCTTTAGGAATTAAAGGACAACTTGTGCATCACATGTGGTTGTGGCTATAGCTTCCACACACTTTGAGACATACTCCACTGCTACAAGTATGTATTTGAAAGAGTATGAAGGAGAAAATGGGCTCATGGAATCAATGCCCCATAAATCAAAGAGTTATACCTCTAGGATGTAGCTCTGAGGCATCTCACTCCTTTTTGTTAATCCTCCACCCCTTTGGCACTCATTGCACCGATGAACAAACTCTCTAGCATCTTTAAATATGGTAGGCCAATAAAATCCGCTTTGAAGTACTTTGACTACTGTTCTTTCTAGCCCAAAATGTCCACCATAGGCTGAACCATGACAATGTGATGAGTAGATAATTTATACGCTTTTTGGCATTGTTTTTATATAGTTTTTAGTATGATTTAGTTATTTTTTAGTATATTTTTAGTAGTTTTTAAGCAAAATTCACATTTCTAGACTTTACTATGAGTTTGTGTGTTTTTCTGTGATTTCAGGTATTTTTTGGCTGAAATTGAGGGACCTGAGCAAAAATCTGATTCAGAGGCTAAAAAAAGGACTGCAGATGCTATTGGATTCTGACCTCCCTGCACTCGAAGTGGATTTTCTAGAGCTACAGAAATACAAATGGCGCGCTCCTAATTGCATTGGAAAGTAGACATCCAGGGCTTTCCAGCAATATATGATAGTTCATACTTTGAGCAATTTTTGATGATGTAAATTGGCGTCAAAACGCCAGCTCTTTGCCTTTTTCTGGCGTCAAAACGCCATAACTGGCATAAAAGTTGGAGTTAAACACCCATACTGGCACCAAAGCTGGTGTTTAACTCCAGAAATAGCCTATGCACATGAAAGCTCCAATGCTCAGCCCAAGCATACACAAAGTGGGTCCCAGAAGTGGATTTCTGCACTACCTATCTTAGTTTACTCATTTTCTGTAAACCTAGGTTACTAGTTGAGTATAAAAGTTACTTTTAGAGATTTATTTTATACCTCATGACATTTTCACATTTTACATTGTATTTCTATGGCATAAGTCTCTAAACTCCATTGTTGGGGGTGAGGAGCTCTGCTGAGTCTCGATGGATTAATGCAATTACCATTGTTTTCTATTTAATCACGCTTGTTTCCATTCTAAGATATTCATTTGCACTTAAACGTGATGAATGTGATGATCCGTGACACTCATCACCATTCTCAACTTATGAACGCGTTCCTGACAACCACCTCCGTTCTATCTTAGATTGAATGTGTATCTCTTAGCCTCCATTTCGAAAGATTGGAGTCTTCGTGGTATAAGCTATAATTATTGGCGGCCATTCCTGAGATCCGGAAAGTCTAAACCTTGTCGTGGTATTCTGAGTAGGATCTGGGAAGGGATGACTGTGACGAGCTTCAAACTCGTGAGTGTTGGGCGTAGTGACAGATGCAAAAGGATCACTGGATTCTATTCCAACATGATCGAGAACCGACAGATGATTAGCCGTGCGGTGACAGCGCACATGGACTATTTTCACTGAGATGATGGGAAATAGCCATTGACAATGGTGACTGATAAACCCATATTTCATGGTTTATCTTGTGCTCAATTGAGTGGTTTTTATCAAGTCTTTACCCACTTATTCATACTATTTGCATGATTTTACATTTGCCTTCCTAATTATGTGCTTTGATTGAAAACATGCTTCTTTGACCTTAAGTTCCCTATGTTTAATCCTCTCTTATTACCATTAGATGCCTTGATATATGTGTTAAGTGATTTCAGAGATTACAAGGCAGGAATGACTCAGAGGATGGAAAGTAAGCATGCAAAAGTGGAAGGAATACAAGAAGTTGGAGAAACTGCTAAGCTGTCTAGCCTGACCTCTTCGCACTCAAACGGCTATAACTTTATCTACAGAGGTCCAAATAACGCGGTTTTACTTGCGTTAGAAAGCTAACATCCGGAGCTTCGATTTGATATATAATTTATCATAGTGACTGATGACAAGTCATCATATACCCATTTTTCAAGCTAATTTCACTTGTTTTGTTAGCATTTATGCACTTTCTTGCATCCTAAGTAAGTGATTTGGAGTGAAAATGCATAACTTCTCTAAATCAAGCAACCACCATGAAATTAATGTTAAATCATAAACAAGACTCGAACACGGACCAAGGAAGAAGCCAAGAACTAAGGTTGAGTGCCATGCCAAGAAACCAAGAAAATTGATAGAGCAAGTGTGCCAGCCGTGTTTCGAACACGGGCCTTCATTTTTGAAACACTGCCCTGCCCTCCGCGAGGGCAGGGCAGCATTTGGATTGGTGCACAAATCTGGCGCACCACACCAAATCCTGGCAGCACCAAATTTTTCTGCCCTGCCCTCCGCGAGGGCAGGGCAGCATCCTATGCACCAAGAAAATTTATGGCGCACCAATTCTTGATTCTGGCAGCACCAACAGCGCACCAAGGCAATTTCTGGCGCACCAACTTTTCCTGCCCTGCCCTTGGCGCGGGCAGGGCAGCATTTCACGCACCAAGGCCGCACCAGCCCGCATCAGACCGCACCAAGGACGCACCACAACGCACCAAATCCTGCCCTGCTCTCCACAAGGTCAGGGCAGCCTCCTGGGAGCTACCATTTCGGGCCGAAAAATTCAATTAAAATTCCAATTAAATTCATTTCTTCACCAAATCAAAAGCCCATCCAAATCCCAAAATCCAAGAATAGAAAGTGTATAAATAGGAGCTAGTTTGATGTAATTAGGACCTTTTTTGACTTACCTTTGGCTTAGCTTTTAAATTTGGCACTTTTTTTGAGCTTTGAATTTCTTGTAATTGTTCTTGAGAGACTTGACCGAGAGCTTAGAGGATTAAGGGAGAATTGACTGATCTCCTTCCTCATTCTTACTCGGGCAATTCTACTCTTCTGTTTCTGAGTTTTGGGTGTGTGAAATTGAGGAAATTCTGTCTCAATTCCCATCTAAAATCTCTTTAAACCCTTTTCTGCAGAATTGAATTTGATTTCTGTTCTTCTACTGCTTCTTCTTAAATTTTCTGTCAATTGCTTTGATAACTTGGATCTGGGAAGGAAATTGGGTTTTAGGCTCTGCTACCTAAGCTCTTGAGTCCTGAGATCACAATTTACTTGGGTTCTTCTGTGAACCTTGCTGCACTTTAATTTCAATTTCTGTTTGAATCCTCATTTCTTCCAATTCAATTTCTGTTTTATCAATTGTTGCAATTTACTTTCTCTTTGTTTAGATTCTGCAATTCCAGTCCTCAAATCCCTTTTACATTCAAGCAATTTACATCCTTCAATCCCTGTGGGATCGACCTCACTCATGTGAGTTATTATTACTTGATGCGACCCGGTACACTTGCCGGTGAGTTTGGTGTTGGATCGTTTTCCACACATCAAGTTTTTGGCGCCGTTGCCGGGGATTGAAATAGATTGACAATGATTAAGTGAAGTGGTGGTCTAGATCAAGCACTTTTCTTTATTTTTAAACTAACACACTAACTGTTCGAGATTTTGCCTCTACTAACTCTAACTGCACTCAGGTTACAAAGTGCTCTATTTTAGTTTCTGGCTCTGTTTGTGTTTCTGCTTTTGTGACAGGAGGAAAGAGCAATGAATCCACACCTTTTGATCCTGAAACACTTTGGAAGTTGAGCAAGAATAAGGAATGTCAAGCTAGTGACATTAAAAGAGCGCTTGTTGGGAGGCAACCCAACCTGAGGTAGTTTCTTTTCATAGCTTTTCCAATAAAAATGTTGAGTAATTGGTGTGGATTGCAAGGAGCTAAGTTTGGTGTTGCACACCAAAACAATTTGAGGGAGAATAAAAACTTCTAAGTTTGGTGTTCCACCAAAATATCATTTAAAAACACATTCTCACCTCTTGCATGATTCTAGCTCCAAGCAATCAAACATTATTCAACTGTTGAATTATTTTCTAGCTTTAATTTCATTAACCTTTAGCAAGGATACATGGTTTTAAATATGGTTGACTCGTTGCATCTGAGGCAGTGGCAAACAATTAAGTTTGGTGTCCCTGCACCAAAAATCAATCCTGGAACCACACTCAGTTTATGCATACTAACCATACAGTTAAGGGCTTGAGAAGCAAGCAACTTTGAGAATTATGCAGGACATAATGTTGATAATTGAAGATATTATGCATCTTAAATCAAAGAGAACACAACAGAAGGAAGAATCAAAGGGCTGCAACTTCAAAGGTTGTATCTAAACTTAATCCTTGCTGCTGTGAAATGCTTTGAACATGGGAACCATTGTATGTCTTGCTAAAGTGTTTATTTAGA
>NC_029777.3:43354588-43355157 GCF_000817695.3 Arachis duranensis | reverse complement strand
AATGCTTGTTATCCATCACTTAGCTTTAAATTTTTTTTTGTTTCCCATATGCTTAAATAAAAGAGTTTGGTTTGAATTGAAAAGTGAAATATCCAATGTTGCATAAGTATGAATGGAAGTTGGTGGTGGTATATGTGTTTGATTAAATGCATAACTCATGAAATAATTGTTGCATGATATCATTCTCATTCAATTGTGAGTTAGCTTGCTGTTACAAAGACTCCTATCAATAATGAAAAAGCCTTTGGTAACAAAAACAGAAAGAAAAGGGAAAGAAAAAGCCAAAATGGCAAGAAAAACAAAGAATAAAGGTTGGACACCAATAGCTTGAACCTTAGGACATATGCCTGTGGTGTTCTGGTACTAAGATCTGCTTGGATGAGTAAATTCTAAGGGGTATCTTAAAACCCGGCCACTTAGATCAACTGATTTGGGATGGCCAATTGAAAATCCACAATAAAGAGCAACTTAGATACAGAACATTTAGTTATCCAAAGAGATGCTAGGCATCAATGATCCTAGGAAGAATTAGTGAGCCAAGTGTCTGTGGTGGAGAGATGTTGAGTAAA
>NC_029777.3:43345722-43352947 GCF_000817695.3 Arachis duranensis | reverse complement strand
TTTACTTTTGGTTCTTCTGTGAACCTTTGCTGCATTTTATTTTCTTTCTGTTTGAATGTTATTTGCTTCTGATTTACTTTCTGCTCAAGCATTTGCTGCAATTTATTTTTTCTTTGTTTAGATCCTGCAATCCCATTCCTCAATTCCCTTTTATATTCAAGCCATTTATCTTTCTTGCCATTTAAGTTACTACAATTTACATTTCTTGCACTTTAAGTTTCAGTCATTTACTTTCTTGTTCTTTAAGATTCTGCAAATTTACTTTCCTGTTCTTTACTTTACTGCACTTTTCCCTTCCCCCTTTACATTTACTGTCATTTACTTCCTGTTAAACACAAATCACTCAACCAAAACTTGATTCGCTTGACTAAATCAACCACTAAACTAAAATTGCTCAATCCTTCAATCCCTGTGGGATCGACCTCACTCATGTGAGTTATTATTACTTGATGCGACCCGGTACACTTGCCGGTGAGTTTTGTGTTGGATCGTTTTCCACACATCAGTGACCATACAGATAAGTGACACGAACGCATCATCCACACGGACACATCGCATCTGCAAAAATCAGCGTAGCAGATTTCACAAACAGCGAATCCTGGGCTATTTCCGGCCCAGTTTCAAGCCCAGAAAACACAGTTTAAAGACTGCAAAGTGGAGGAATGAGGGGGGACTTTCGATGCTTTTTCATAATTCACTTTTCATGTTTTAGAGGTAGTTTTAGAGAGAGAGGCTCCTCTCTCTCTCTTAGGATTAGGATTTAGGACTTCTCTTAGTTTTAGGAGTGACTCTCAATCCCAGGTTTTTTATTTTTATTTATCCCAATTTAATTTATGAACTCTTCCATGTTACAGATTACTCTTTTAATGTTAATATTGCTTTCTTTTATTTACATGATTATTGCTTCCCATCTAAAGGCATTTTTATTCCAGCAGTTTCAATTTCCTTTCCTTTTGATTTTGGTTAAGAAATCAGTAACTCAGGAAGTTATCCAACTCAACAGCATAATTGATAATTGTTATCTCCTCTAATGGAATTGAACTTCAAATCCCAATCTTTTCTTAGGAATTAACTCGGATTTGAAGATCAAACTAATTAGTCACTTGACCTTCCTCTGCTTTAAGTAAGGGTTAACTAAGTGAAATTAAGATTCAATTTTTATTATCCTTGACAAGGATAATTTGGTCTGGACTTCCAATTTCTTATACCTTGCCAAGAGATTTTATTGTTATTAGTTTATTTTATTTTATTTGTCATTTAACATATTCCCTCCTTACCTCCTAAACTCCAATTTACAACTCATAACCAATAATAAGAACATACCTCGCTGCAATTCCTTGAGAAGACGACCCGAGGTTTGAATACTCGGTTATCAATTTCAAAGGGGTTTGTTACTTGTGACAACCAAAACGTTTGTATGAAAGAACTTTTGAAGGTTTAGAAACTATACTTGCAACGAGGATTTATTCGCAAATTTCTAGACCACGCAAAAGTTCTCTCATCAGTGACACACTACACACAGCTTGCCATGCAAGGAACCTTGCGTGCGTGAAGAAGAAGACAGTAGGAAAGCAGAGATTCAGATGACAGAGCATCTCCAAAACTCCAACCTGTTCTCCATTATTGAATCACAAGTACCTTTTATTTCATGCTCTTTTATTCTATTACAAACAAAACCCTTTTCCTTGATATCTCCTGACTAAGAGTTACAAGGTAACCATAGCTTGCTTCAAGTCGACAATCTTCGTGGGATTGACCCTTACTCACGTAAGGTATTACTTGGACGACCCAGAGCACTTGCTGGTTAGTTGTGCGGAATTTAAAGTGTGATTGCAATTTCATGCACCATAGTGCCACAATATGCTTCTCATCTCACCTTCAGGAACACATTTCCTTATCATCCCATCTGAACATCTTCTGAATAAGAATGGTTCATCCCATACGAATTTCTTTGCTTCATTAAGTAGCTTTTTCACTTGTTTCTTGGTGAATTCCTTAGGAATCTTTCTTCCAACCTTATAGTTTGTAATGTCTGCAAACCAAGGGGCTTGTTGAATCTGTAAGAGATGTTCATCTGGAAAGCTTTCATTCACTAGGTGTGAGGCTTCTTGAATTATTTCTTGTGGCAATCTTGATAGATGATCAGCAACTTGGTTTTTACTACCCTTCCTATCCTTTATTTCAATGTCAAACTCTTGTAGAAGCAATATCCATCTGATAAGTCTTGGTTTAGCATCCTGTTTTGACATCAAATACTTAAGGGCAGCATGGTCAGTATAAACTACAATTTTGGATCCAATCAAGTATGATCTAAACTTATCAAACGCATAAACCACAGCCAATAATTCCTTCTCTGTTGTGGTGTAATTTTTTTAGCTTCATTCAATACTTTGCCTGCATAATAGATGACATGATGCAAGTTCTCCTTCCTTTGTCCTAACACAGCACCAATTGCAATGTCACTTGCATCACACATGAGTTCAAAGGGTAATCCCAAATCTGGGGGTGTGATGATTGGTGCAGTGGTGAATCTGGTTTTTAAAGTGTCAAAGGCATGCTGACAACTTTTATAAAAAACGAAAGGACTATCAACCATCAACAAATTGCTTAATGGTTTGGCTATTTTTGAAAAATCCTTGATAAATCTTCTATAAAATCCATCATGTCCTAAGAAACTTCTAACAGCTTTCACATTAGTTGGTGGAGGGAGTTTCTCTATGATTTCTACCTTTGCCTTGTCAACTTCTATCCCTCTTCTTGAAACTTTGTGACCAAGAACAATTCCTTCGGGTACCATAAAATGGCATTTCTCCCAATTTAAAACTAAATTAGTTTCTTGGCACCGTTTCAATACTAAGGTTAGATGATGCAAGCAAGCATTGAAAGTATCACCAAAAACAGAGAAATCGTCCATGAAGACCTCTAAGAATTTTTCAACCATATTTGAGAAGATAGAGAGCATACACCTCTGGAAGGTGGCTGGAACATTGCATAGCCCAAATGGCATCCTTCTATAGGTGAAAACTCCAAATGGACAAGTGAAAGAGGTCTTTTCTTGTTCTTTTGGATCTACCACTATCTGATTATACCCAGAATATCCATCAAGGAAGCAGTAATAAGCATGGCTGGCCAATCTTTCAAGCATTTGGTCAATGAAGGAAAGTGGGAAGTGATATTTGCGTGTGGCATCATTCAGCCTCCTATAGTCAATACACATCCTCCATCCTGTCACAGTTCTTCTGGGAATGAGTTCGTTCTTCTCATTAACAATAACTATCATCCCACCTTTCTTTGGTACCACTTGAACTGGGCTTATCCATGAGCTGTCAGAGATAGGATAGATAATCCCTACATTCCATAACTTCATTACTTCCTTCTGGACAACTTCCTTCATTGTGGGATTTAGCCTCCTTTGAGGTTGAACCACTGGTTTGAAATTATCTTCCAAAAGGATCTTATGCATGCAAACTGCAGGGCTAATACCCTTCAAGTCATCAATGGTCCATCCTAATGCATCTTTGTGAGTCTTTAGTACATTGAGGAGCTTTCCTTCTTCTTCTTCAGTAAGGGAAGAGTTTATGATCACTGGAAAGCTATCTGCTGTGCCAAGGAATGCATATTTAAGATGAATAGGGAGAGGTTTCAATTCTTGTTTTGGCACTTCTTCCTTCTTGTCTTGTTTCACCTCTTTCTCAATGGAAATTTTAGCTACTTGTGCCTCCATTGTCTCCTGATCTTCTTCCCCTTCTTCTTCTTGTTGCTCATGATGATTGGCTTCTAACATTTCTTCCACCAAACTTTCTATCATATCTACTCTCATGTAATCTTCTTGCTCAGGGGGGTGTTGCATTGCTTTGAAAACATTGATGACCATTTGCTCATTGTGCACCTTGAAGATCATTTCTCCCTTCTCCACATTAATAATAGCTCTTGCTGTGGCTAGAAATGGCCTTCTCAGGATGATTGATTTGTTTTCTTCATCTTCTGTATCCAAAATCACAAAGTCTGTAGGGAATATAAACTCTCTAACCTTTACCAATGGATTTTCCACAATGCCATTGGGTGTCTTGATTGATCTGTCGGCCATTAACAAAGACAGCCTGCTAGGTTTGAGTTCTTCTATGGCAAGCTTTCTCATCATTGATAATGGCATCAAATTGATACTAGCACCAAGATCACAGAGGGCTTTGTCTAAGGTCATCTTGCCTATGGTATATGAAACTACAAAACTCCCTGGATCTTTAAGCTTTGGTTGAATACCCCTTTGAATTACAGCACTGCATTCTTCAGTGAGAAGCACTGTCTCCTTCTCATGTCAACTTCTCTTTTTATTAATAAGCTCTTTCAAGAACTTTGCATAGAAAGGCATCTGCTCTAATACCTCAGCCAATGGAATATTAATCTCCAATTTCTTGAAGACTTCAAGGAATTTGGGGAAGTGTTGATCCTTGGTTTCTTTGTTAAACCTTTGAGGGTATGGCAAGGGAGGTGTAAAAGTCTTCTCCTCTTGCTTCTGTCCTTGAGTTGGTCCTTTTATTGCTTCCTTCCTTTTCCTTAAGTTTTGTGGCTGGTCATCATTCTTTTTGAGCTTTTCTGAAGTTTGCTTGCTTGCTGTCACTTCTTTGTTGTTGGCTTCCTCTTTCTCTGTTGGCTTTTTGTTGCTTTCCATAGGCTTCTTGGTTGCCTCCTTGTCATTCACCAAGGTTCTTCCACTCCTTAGCTGTATGGCTTTGCACTCTTCTTTAGATTTTGGAATGGTATCACTTGGGAGTGAGCTTGATGGCCTTTCAATCACAGCTTGCTTGGAAAGCTGTCCAATCTGCCTTTCTATGTTTCTTATGGAAGCATCATTGTTCTTCTTTGTAAGTTCTTGCTGTTTCATCATTTTTTCCATTAATATCTCCAAGTTGGAGATTCTCTGAGTATCTTGTGATGCTTGTGGCTAGTTGTGAAGTGTTGAAAGTGGCTGATGGTTATTTTGGTTAGTGGTTGTGTTATTGGGTGGATAGTAGCTTGAATTTGGGTAGTTATTTTGGGGTTTTCTATATGGATTGTGGATTGTGTTTTGCTGGTTATGGTTGCTGGTGTTTCTTGAGTTGTTTTGGTTTGAATGTCGTTGCCGTGGCTGCTGATTTTGATTGTGGTTATCTCCCCATCTAAGGTTGGGGTGGTTCTTCCATGACGGATTGTAAGTGTCACCATAAACTTCACTTGATCCAGAACCTTGGTTGTGCACATATTGAATTTGTTCCTGCTACTGATCTTATTGGCTTTCTTCATTCTGTCCCTATGTGGTTGATGGTTGGCTTGTATTTACTGCTGTAACATGGAGGCTATCAATCCTCTTGGCCATTTGCTCAAATTTTAATTGAATTTGCTGCTACATCATTTTGTTTTGAGCTAGTATTGAGTCCACTCATTCCAATTCCAGCACTCCCTTCCTTTGTGATAATTTGTATTGTCTTTGATGTGCAAAGAAGTATTGATTATTTTTTCCACCATATCAATAAGATTATGGGCCTCCTCTACAGTCTTCATCAATTGTAGGGAGCCTCCTACTGAGTGATCTAGTACTTCTTGAGCCTTCAGAGTTAAGCCTTCATAAAAGTTCTGAAGTATGTCCCACTCATTGAACATTTCAGGGGGGCACTTTCTAATCAGGGTCTTGTATCTCTCCCAAGCCTCATAGAATGACTCTTCATCCATCGGAGTGAATGTTTGGACCTCCGTTTTGAGTCTAATGATCCTTTGGGGAGGATAGAACTTGACTAACAACTTGTTCACTAGATCTTCCCAATTGTTGATGCTATCTCTTGGAAATGACTCCAACCATTGAGTAACTTTGTCTCTGAGGGAAAATGGAAATAACAGTAGCTTGTAGATGTCAGGATGCACTCCATTGGTTTTGACAGTTTCACAGATCCTCAGAAAAGTGGATAAGTGTTGGTTTGGATCTTCAAGTGGGCCTTTTCCATAGGAGCAATTGTTTTGTACCAAGGTGATAAGTTGTGGCTTCAATTCAAAGTTATTTGCATTGACATTTGGGGTAAGGATGCTACTCCCATAATGCCTTGGATTAGCAAAGGTGTAGGAAGCCAAAACTTTCCTCTGTGGTTGACCATTGTTGTTGGCCACTCTTACTGGTGGATTTGTTGGATTCTCCTCCATTTCTTGATATTCTTCTTTAGAAGTTTCTCCTCCAATGACTCCCTTTCCACTGGCTTCCCTTCTCAGTCTTCTAAGGGTTCTTTCGTCACGATCACCAGAGGTGGAGACCTCTCTCCTTGCTTCTGTCATAAAACCACAACAACACAAGAGCACTCTGTAGTTTGAGTGCAGTGAGTGTTAGTAGAGACAAAGTCTCAAATAGTTAGTATGCAAGTTAAAATCAAAGAAAATAAACAAAAACAAAGAAAAAGTGCTTAATCTAGACCACTACCTTACTTAATCATTGTCAATCTAATCAATCCCCGATAATGGTGCCAAAAACTTGATGTGTGGAAAATGATCCAACACAAAACTCACCGGCAAGTGTACCGGGTCGCATCAAGTAGTAATTACTCACATGAGTGAGGTCGATCCCATAGGGATTGAAGGATTGAGCAATTTTAGTTAGGTGGTTGATTTAGTCAAGCAAACAAGTGTTAATTTGAGTGATTTGTATCCAACAGAAGCTAGGTTGTATGAAATTTAAAGGGAGAGGGGGGATTGATAGTAAATTAAAGAGCAGAAGAAGTAAAAGAGCTGAATCTTAAAGAACAAGTGATGAGCGGATATTTTATACGCTTTTTGGGGGTAATTTCATGTAGATTTTAGCATGTTTTAGTTAATTTTTAGTAGAATATTATTGGTTTTTAGGCAAAAATCATATTTCTGGACTTTACTATGAGTTTGTGTGTTTTTCTGTGATTTCAGGTATTTTCTGACTGAAATTGAGGGAGCTGAGCAAAAATCTGACTTAGGCTGAAAAAGGACTGCTGATGCTGTTGGATCCTGACCTCCCTGCACTCGAAATGGATTTTCTGGAGCTACAGGAGTCCAATTGACGCGCTCTCAACGGCGTTGGAAAGTAGACATCCAGGGCTTTCCAGCAATATATAATAGTCCATACTTTGAGCGAGGATAGACGACGTAACTTGGCGTTAAACGCCAAGTTCATGCTGCTGTCTAGAGTTAAACGCCAGAAAAACGTCATTATCCGGAGTTGAACGCCCAAAACACGTCA
>NC_029777.3:43317850-43341101 GCF_000817695.3 Arachis duranensis | reverse complement strand
ACCTCGACAAAAAGACCGAGCTCAAGCAGGGGCACTGTTCATACCCTGGGTCGAGTTACCCGATCCGGGATGATTGGCGATAAAAGTGACTGACCTCCTTAGGTCTGACTAGCCAACCTCTTCTCAAAGAGCTCGGCCAAATCGACAGGAGAGCCCAGTAAAGGGCCCAAACAGAGGAACACGACCCAAATCCTAGGGCAACCCAAGCCTATAGAGATAAAGGCGGTTCCATTGAAGATACGCTGACCTCAACTCAAAGATAAAGATAAGATAAGATAACTAACTTATCTTATCCAAAAGGTCACATCTCATCATTATAAATACGCTGGAGCACCCAGGTATAACTCATACTCTGATTCTACATAAAACCTGCTTAATACCCTTGCTAACTTAAGCATCGGAGTCCCTTGCAGGTACCCCCCACCCTTCGGTGACAGAGGATCAGCAGCACCATCAGTCCAACAAGTCGGACGTACCAGCTCCGGCTGTCATCCACCTGCCGGACACACCAGCTACGACCAGTATGGAAGATCTCGTCCGAGATCGACCTCTAGTTTCAGGTAACCCTCAGAACAGTAAGTATTGGATGCAAGATATTTATTAGCATGCCGGCAAAGGCATGAGTAGCATAGATCAAGCATCAAGAATTAAAAATGTATTATTACTCGTAACAAACCGACAATCACGTTTGTATTGACAATTATAATTAATGAATAAAATGTAGAAAGGGTTTTGTGAAAAAACAGGCGTTAGAGTAGAAGGATAGAATAATGAAGAATGCACAATGCCATACAGGCTTTTTCACAAACACTTAGTATGCATGTTTAATATGATAGGGGAGAATAAAATTGGAACATGCAAGCATTACGAAAACAATTAATATGAATTGTCAAACAACTCCATAATAATCCACAAGCAATAGTGTAAGATATAAATAAAGTTCCAACACCAACATAAAAATGCATGAAAAAGAAAGAAAAAGAGACCATAAATAATTATGCTAAAAAGAAAATTAAGAAAAAAATAATTAAATGCAGTAATTAAAAGATGAATGAAAGTATGCAAATAAATTAAGTAAAAGAAAGTGAAAGAGAAAAGGGAGGAGAAGGGAGGGGAGAAAAGTGCAAAAGGTAGAAGAAGAATGAAGAAGAAAAGAGGGAGGAATAGAAGAAAGAAATAGGATTTGAAATGAGAAGAAGAGAAAACTGATTAGGCAGCGCGCTGCATGCAAGGTGCACGGCCATAACGGCGCGAACGCGTCACACACGCGGACGCGTGGGTGAGCGTTGATGAGCGGATATTTTGTACGCTTTTTGGGGGTAATTTCATGTAGATTTTAGCATGTTTCAGTTAGTTTTTAGTAGAATATTATTGGTTTTTAGGCAAAAATCATATTTCTGGACTTTACTATGAGTTTGTGTGTTTTTTTGTGATTTCAGGTATTTTCTGGCTGAAATTGAGGGAGCTGAGCAAAAATCTGACTTAGGCTGAAAAAGGACTGCTGATGCTATTGGATCCTGACCTCCCTGCACTCGAAATGGATTTTCTGGAGCTACAAGAGTCCAATTGACGCGCTCTCAACGGCGTTGGAAAGTAGACATCCAGGGCTTTCCAGCAATATATAATAGTCCATACTTTGAGCGAGGATAGACGACGTAACATGGCGTTAAACGCCAAGTTCATGCTGCTGTCTGGAGTTAAACGCCAGAAAAACGTCATTATCCGGAGTTGAACGCCCAAAACACGTCACAACCTGAAGTTTGACGCCAAGAAAGGCCTCCACACGTGAAAAGCTTTAGTCTCAGCCCCAGCACACACAAAGTGGGCCCCAGAAGTGGATTTCTGCACCAATTATCTTAGTTTATTCATTTTCTGTAAACCTAGGGTACTAGTTTACTATTTAAACAACTTTTACAGACTTATCTAAACCTTGTCTGTGGTATTCCGAGTAGGATTCCGGGATTGAATGACTGTGACGTGCTTCAAACTTTAACTTGCTGGGCGTTAGTGACAGACGCAAAAGAGTGATTCTATTCCAGTAGGAGCGGGAACCAACCGGTGATTAGCCGTACTGTGACAGAGTGCGTGAGCATAGTTTTCACTGCGAGGATGGGAAGTAGCCACTGACAATGGTGACACCCTACATAGAGCTTGCCATGGAAGGAACTTGCGTGTGAGAAGAGGATTTCAAGGAAGAGTTGAAGTCAGAGGACAAAGCATCTCCAAAACTCCAACATATTCCCCAGTGCTGCAAATCAAAGTAACATTGTTCCCTCTTTTATCAAATCCAGTAATTTCACTTTTAATCCAAATAATCCTATTGACATCCTGACTAAGATTAATAAAATAAATATTGATTGCTACAAACCAATAATCTCTGTGGATTCGACCCTTACTCACGTAAGGTATTACTTGGACGACCCAGTACACTTGCTGGTTAGTTGAACGGAATTGTGCAAGTAATCAGTTAGTTAAATTAGTTCTCCTTGGCACATGCCAAGGAGCCATTAATTAAGGATCACAATTTCGTCCACCAACAAGTAATGTAAATGACTGAAACTTAGATTGCAAGAAATGTAAATGTCAGAATCTTAGAGTGCAAGAAATGTAAAATTGCTGAAAGAGTAAAAAGGATCTGGGAACAGGGAATTTAAAGTTAAACAAGAGAATGTAAATAGCAATCAATCAAATAAGTAAAAGATCAATGGAAATACAGCAGATCTCAAACATAAAAGGAAAATTGCTTGAAGAAGCAATACAGAAAGTGAATTTAACTCAATTATGAAATCTAAAAGAGAAGTTGAAGATCTCAGGGGTTGAATGACACTAGAAAATAAGTCTAGATCTCAATTCCTTCCTTGATCCAACAGAGAGTAATTGCAGAAGAAATAGAGATAAGAGCAGTAAAGGAAACATAAATCCAAATCACAATTCATTGAAATTATGCAGAAAGTAAATAAAGAGAGATCTCAGATCAAGAATGAAACAGAATTCTTTTAGTTCTCAATCCAGGATCCAAAACAAAGAGTCTAGAGTGTAGAAGTAAGAACAAAGAGAAAGAGAAGTCAATTCTCAATCCCAATTCCCAAACCCAAAGCTAAAATCTAAAAATAAGCTCCCAAAAATGAAAAATAAAAAGTAAAAGTGTCAAAAAGGTCAAAAGAGCCCCTCTCTAAATCAAACTAACTTCTATTTATACACTTCCTATTTTTAAGTTTTAGAATTTGGAGTGGGACTTTCAAAATTGGTGAAGGATTCAATTAAATTTGATTTTTAGACTAGAAATGTGCCATGAGACACTCCCAGGGCATGGCTCGATTGACAAGGGGAGCGTAGCACTCCCCCTTGGTCTTAACTGTTGTGTCACAAGCCCCTTGGGCAGCCTGCTAGCGCTCGGTTAAGTAAAGGAGCGCAACGCTCCATGGCCTTGCTTTTGGCGTGCTAAATTGTTGCGTGACGAGCTCTTTAGCCGTGTCACACTTCATAGCGCTCCGTGAATGGAGAGAATGCAACGCTCTTTGCTTGGGATGGGAGCCTCTCTTCAAACCTTGGTGGAAGCATTTGGGGAGCGATTTCCCTTTGAAGAGTGTAGCGCTCCTTCCATGCCAGCATGAGGCTCCTGGTTCAAATCCTTGTGAGTGCAATTCGGCCACTTTTGGCTTATTTTCCTTGCAAGTAGCACTTCTCCTTGCTCCCTCAAGTGCAAGGTTCGATCCTTGGAGCCTCCACTAGCAAACATTTACCCTGAATTTATTTGAAGTGGAGCCCAATAAAGTTAACAGAGTTAACTGAGCGCTATTGATTTTGCCTTGTTTCCTTGGTTCCTTGTAGCACTCGGTTAAGGGAGAGAGCGCAGCTTCCTTGCCATTCGCTTTCTTTGATTTGAGTAGCGTTCAAATAGAGAGCGTTATGCTCAATAAGAGAGCGCTATGGCTCTTCTCCTTTGATGCACCACGCTTTTGTTTCCTTTGGCTACGCTTCATAGGCCACGCTTTCTTGTTTTTTTCTTTTCTTCATCTATAAGTAATCAAAACAACCAATCAAAGTACCACCAAATTCACACAGTTTATAAATTATTCAAAACCAATTAATTTTAGCCTAAACCTCATGATTTTGTGTCAAATAAAGGATGGTTGATTGATTCAACAAAACCATGAAATTCCACTCTAAATCAATTACTTATAATGCAAGAAAGTGCATAAAACCTAATGAAACAAGTGAAAAATTCTTGAAAAGCTAGCATAAGATGACTTATCATCATTATGTAATTCAAAAAATTAAAAGACATAGAATAAAAACAAAGACTTATATACTACTAGTGATCATGAAACTCTAAATTAGGATGGAAATATGAAAAATAGGAATTGGAATAGTCACAGGGTTGAAACTTAGCAACCTTCAGCTTGAGGGGTGCTGGGCTCTTTAGGGGAGAGCTTTTGGCGCTTCAACTCCTTTATCTCACACCCCTGCTTCTCTTGCTCTTTGATTAGTTTACAAATCATGCTAGTCCGATTTTTCTGCTCCTCTCTAAGTTGATCTAAGGTGGTTTGCAAGTGCATCACAGACGCCTTTAGCTGGTCCCAATTCTCAATTGGAAGGATCTCTTGGGGAGGTTCAACTGCCTTCCTTTTGGGCTGATCCTCTGATATCCTGGAGCTTTCCATCACTTGCTTAGTGATTGGGCTTTCCACTGGAATAAAATTGTCCACGTGGATTAGGACTTTAGCCTCTTGGCATAGGCGAAAGATAAGGTTTAGATAGGCCAGCATGGCATTAGTAGACATCCTGTTTGCCAACTTGTATATCTCACAGGGGATTATTTAGTGGACTTCTACCTCATTCCCCATCATGATGCAGTGAATTATCACAGCTCTCTGAATAGTGACTTCAGAGCAGTTACTTGTAGGGAGTATAGAACACCCAATGAAGCCTAGCCATCCTCTAACAATTGGCTTGAGGTTCATTCTTTTCAACTAGTTTGGCTTGTCTTTTGCATCCTCAATCCATTGAGTTCCAAGTAGGCATATGTCCTCTAGGTCTTGATCCAGCTCTGGGTTGGCTACCATCCTTCTATTGTAGGATTCAGGGTCATCCCTCTGTAAAGGTAATTTAAATATCTCTTTCTCCCTATCCAGATGAAAATGGATGATCTTCCCCTGACCATAGTGCGAAAAGTTTGGAATGCTGTTCCATCTTTCTTTTGCTTATCTGTCATCCACAAATTTGCATAGAATTCATGGATCATGTTATATCCAACAGTGATCTCAGGATTAGTTAGAATCTCTCAACCTCTCTTTCGAATTTGCTCTTAAATCTCCGGGTATTCTTCTTCTCCTAATTTGAATCCTACCTCAGGGATTACTGGCCTTTTACTCATTATCTTGTGAGAATGTTCTTCATGTTGCTTGGTATAGAATCGAACAGGTTTGAAAACAACTGTTGGGTCATCTTCTTTCTTGTTTCTTGGAGCAGTCTTGCCACTTCTTGGAGCCATGGGATTCGAATTTTTGATGAGAGAACATGGCTCCTTCCATACCAAACTTAAAAGATTTGCTTGCCCTCGAGCAAAAGGTAAGAAAGGAAGAATAAGAAAAAGTGAAGTAGAGGAGAGGAAAAGAAGAGAATTCGAATGAGAGGTGGTGAGTAAGGGAGAGGGAGCACATCCACAAAAATATAAGAAGGGGGAGGGATTTTTGAACTCAATCTTAAAAGAAAGATAAAAATTTTGAAAAAGATAGAAAAAGATAAGTTGTTAAACTTGAAAGATAAGAAAAAGATATGAAAAAGATATAAAGATAAGATAAGAAGTATGAAAAAGATTTGAAAGTTCAATAAAAGATAGGAACAAGAATTTCAAAAGATAAGAAAAGATTTGAAAGGATTTGAAAACTAGTTGAAAATGATATGAGATTTTAAAAAAGATTTGAAAAGATTAAAAATTATTTTAAATTTGAAATTAAATTGAATTCGAAATATTTGATCAAGATAGATTGAATAAAGAAAAGATAAGATTTTGGAAATTACGTCCTATGCTGTCTCTCTGGCATTTAAATGCCCAGAATGGTTGCATTTTGCGTTTAATGTTGCTGCCTCTGTTTGATGGGTGTTGAACGCGCAGAATGGCACCCATTCAGACATTCAACGCCATATTGTTCTCCCTTTTTGGCGTTTGAACACCCAGCCAGGTACCCTGGCTGGCATTCAATGTTAGGCTTGTCTTCCTCATTGGGCATTAAATGCCTAACCAGGTTCCTTGGCTAGCATTTCAGTGTCAGGCTTGCTATCTCCATGGGCGTTTGAACGCCCAATTTCCACTCTTTTCTGGCATTTAACGTCAGAGAGATCCCTTCTCCAGGGTGTCTGTTTGCTGTTCTGCATCATTCTGTCTCTGTTTAAGCACTATTCATGATCACTAACATCAGAATCAACCTAATTAAAAACTTATTATAAGGAAGAACTATTTGAAACATAAATAATTAGAAAATTAGAAAATAGTATACAATTAATCATTGGGTTGGCTCCCAACAAGCGGTTCTTGAATGTCTTTAGCTAGACTTCACTATAGTTATCTTAGTAGTAGTGTTGAGCCTCCTGGCTCAATATCCCCTCCAAGGTAATGCTTGACCTTCTATCCATTGACAGTGAACCTTGCATCAGGATCTTTACCTTGAAGTTCTATATGATCGTAAGATGATACACTAGTAATCACAAACGGTCTTGTCCAACGAGATTCGAGTTTCCCAGGGAATAGTTTGAGTCTTGAGGTCCTGCTTCAAAGACTCTGGAAGATATCTTCCTGTCAGGCTACCTTTTTGTCTTTTCTTTATAGATCTTTGCATTTTCAAATGTAGCTAAGCAGAATTTATCCAACTCATTTAGTTGGAGAAGCCGTTTCTCTTCTGCTTCTTTAGCATCAAGGTTTAGGAATCTAGTAGCCCAATAGGCCTTGTGTTCTAGTTCCACTAGCAGATGACAGGATTTCCATATACCAACTGATACGGTGAGGTTCTAATGTGGGTTTTGAAAGCTGTTCTGTATGCCCACAGCGCATCATCAAGCGTTCTAGCCCAGTCCTTTCTAGAGGCGCTTACTGTCCTCTCTAGGATTCACTTTAGTTCTCTATTTGAGACTTCAGCTTGTCCATTTATTTGGGGATGATACGGTATTGCTATTTTATGGCAAACTCCGTAACAACTTAAGACAGAATCCAGCTATCTGTTGCAGAAATGAGTACTTCCATCACGAATCAGTGTCCTAGGGATACCAAATCTGTTGAAGATGTTCTTTTGGAGGAACTTCATCACTACTCTGGTGTCATTAGTGGGGGATGCTATTACTTCAACCCATTTAGACACATAATCTACTGCTATAAGGATGTAGGGCTTTGAGTATGAAGTCTGGAAGGGTCCCATGAAGTCTATACCTTATACATCAAACAACTCAATCTCTAGGATTCCCTACTGAGGCATTCCGTGACCATGAGGGAGATTACCAGCCATTTGGCAACTATCACAGTTACGGACAAACTCTCTAGAGTCCTTAAAGAGAGTGGGCCAATAGAAGCCACTTTGGAGAACTTTGGTGGCTGTCCGCTCACCTCCAAAGTGTCCTCCATAGTCTCAGCCATGACAATGCCATAGGATTCTGTGTGCCTCTTCTTCAGACACACATCGTCAGATTATTCCTTCCAATATCTCTTAATAAGATATGGCTCATCTCACAAGTAGTACTTTGCATTATGCATGAGTTTCCGGGCTTGCTGCCTGTAAACTCCTTGAGAATGAACCTTATAGCCTTGTAGTTTGTAATATCTGCAAACCAAGGTGCCGTCTGGATGGCAAAGAGTTGCTCATCTAGAAAGGTTTCGAATATGTCAGTGGAGGGAGGAGAGGTCACTGCCACTGGTTCAATCCGAGACAAGTGGTCAGCTACTTGATTCTATGTACCCTTTCTATCTCTGATTCCTATATCAAACTCTTGCAGGAGTAATACCCGTCTTATAAGCCTGGGCTTAGAATCCTACTTAGTGAGTAGATACTTCAGAGCAGCATGCTCAATGTAGATAATGACCTTAGATCCTACTAGTAGGATCTAAACTTGTCAATGGCATACACTACTACAATAATTCCTTTTCTGTAGTAGTGTAGTTTTTCTGCGCATCATTTAGTACATGACTAGCTTAGTAAATGACATGCAGAAGTTTGTCATGTATTTACCCCAGAATTGCGCCAATGGCATGGTCATTGGCATCACACATCAGTTCGAATGGCAATTCCCAATTGGGTGCAAAAATGACAGGAATAGTGACAAGCTTGGCTTTCAGGGTTTCAAAGGCATGCAGGCATTCTTGGTCAAAGAAAAATGGAACATCATTAGCCAAGAGATTACACATGGGTTTTGTGATTTTAAAAAAATCTTTTATGAACCTCTTGTAAAATTCTGCATGTCCTAGGAAACTTCTGATTGCCTTGACATTAGTTGATGGTGGCAATCGTTTGATCACTTCCACCTTAGCTTGCTCTACTTCTATTCCCTTGTTTGAAATTCGATGCCTAAGAACAATGCCTTCAGTCATCATGAAGTGGCATTTTTCCCAGTTTAGAACTAGGGTTGTTTTTTTACATCTTTTCAGAACTAGGGTCATATGATCTAGGCAGGAGTCATATGAGTCTCCAAAGACAGAGAAGTCATCCATGAACACTTTAAGGAACTTCTCTACCATATCAGAGAAGATGGATAACATACATCTCTGAAAGGTGGCAGGTGCATTGCACAAGACAAAGGGCATTCGCTAGAAGGAAAACACGCCACATGAGCATGTGAATGCTATCTTTTCTTGATCTTGTGGATCCACTGCTATTTGATTGTACCCAGAATATCCATCCAGGAAATAATAAAATATATGCCCTGCTAGTCTCTCTAGCATTTGGTCAATAAATGGTAATGGAAAATGATCATTCCTGGTGGCGTTATTGAGCCTGCTATGGTCAATGCACATATGCCATCGTGTAACTGTCCTTGTAGGAATCTGTTCATTCTTTTTATTATGAACTACTGTCATGCCTCCCTTCTTGGGAACAACTTGGACAGGGCTCACCCAGGGGCTATCAGAAATGGGATAAATAATCCCAGCCTTCCAGAGCTTAGTGACTTCTTTCTGCACTACTTCCTTCATGGCTGGATTTAGTCACCTTTTTGGTTGCACCACTGGTTTGGAATCATCCTCCTACAGGATTTTATGCATGCATCGGGTCGGGCTAATGCCCTTAAGGTCACTTCTAGTCCACCTAGGGCGGTCCTATGTGTCTTGAGCACTTGGATCAGTGCTTTTTCTTCCTATGGTTCTAAGGTAGAGCTTATGATCACATGATAAGTATCTCAATCTCCCAAAAATGCATATTTCAGGGAGGAAAGTAATGGCTTGATGACATGGTGCAAATTAGCCGATTAAGAAATTAGTATAGAAATAATGTTGCAAGTACAGTTCCTAATCGACGAAAATCCGCTTATCAATTTAGAAAGGGTTGTCACAACTTTAGAATAAAAATACTGGGAGTATGAATCCCAAGTTGTCTCCCAACGAGTTGACAAAAGAGTGCTATTTTATTAGTCAGGGGTTTTCCAAGAAATTTTTGAGAGTTGAGGAATAGAAAATTTAACGATGGTACATTAAAGCAATGTGAATCAAAAGCGACTTATATATTCAAAGTAAAAACCTTGACCGGGGGTAGATTAATTGGAAGTTCTATCCTTGTTGGATTTTCCCAAGTGAAATAGCAAGAGGTTGTTGTTTTCACTTAGTTAACCCTTACTAAATAAAGGAAAGTCCAATGATTGAGCTAACTCTTATTCACAAGTCCTAATCCTTTCCCTTGGGAAGGATTAGCGTTAGTGCCTAGAGAGTTAGCCAACAACTTCCGATTTAACTAATCACTTGAGTATTCCAACTTAAGGGTCTCCTTTTAATCAACCCCCAAGTCAAGTTGGGAGTCTACTCCATTGACATGAATACTACGTTCACAGGCATTGATAAACCATTATTTTATGGTTTATCTTGTATTAAATTGAGTGGTTTTTATCACCTTTCTCCTACACCTGTTCATGTAAATAGCATGTTATACGTTTGCCTTTCTGACTTAATACTATGATTGAAAAACTTGCTTCCAGAGCCTTTAATTTGTAGATTTTTATCCATCTCTATACTATTCGATGCTGTGATCTGTGTGTTAAGTGTTTTCAGGCTTCATAGCGCAGGAATGGCTTGGAGAATAAAAAGGAAGCTTGCAAAAATGGAAGGAACACAAAGAAACGATGGAGTGCTGACGAGCGAGACATGACACGCACGCATGTCCGACGTGTGCGCATGATTTAGAACATTCCATAGCGACGCGCACACACACTTGACGCACACGCGTGATTAGCGCAAAAGACGAATGACGCGTATGCGTAACTGACGCGTACGCGTGACATGGAGTTTTTGCAAACGACGCGCACGCGTGACTGACGCGTACGCGTGACATGCGCGACGTACAGCAGTTGCAAAAAAATACTGGGGTGATTTCGGGCCAGTTTTAGATCCAGTGTTTGGCCCAAAAACACAGACTAGAGCCAGGGAACAGTAGAGACTCAAGAGACATTCTCATTCTGCATAGTTTTAGTTTTAGTTTGGAAGCTAGGGATAGATTTCCACTTCTTCCTCTAGGTTTTCTTCACATTCATAGTTCTTAGAATTTTGTTGTTTTTTGCTATTGATTTGGATATTGAGAAGAGTTGCTACCTCCGTTGAAGTTCAATTATCCTAGTTTGTTTGCTTTGTCCCTTACTCTTTCATATCCTTAATCCTTGTTCAGAGTTACAATCAGATTGTTTTTAGAATTTATTAATGCAAAGAACTATTTTTACTTTTAATTAATTTTTGGTTATTGTTTATCATGTCTCACTTTTATTCCTCTCTTAATTCTGTGAAAGTTATATTCATGATAATGGAGTAGACTTCCAACTTGACTTGGGGGTTGATTAAGAGGAGACCCTTGAGTTGGAATGCCCAAGCGATTAGTTAGTTTGGATGTTATTGGCTAATTCTCTATTTACTAATGCTAATCCTTCCCAAGGGAGAGGATTAGGACTTGCAAATAAGAGTTAGCTCAATCACTTGACTTTCCTTTTTTTAGTAAGGGTTAACTAAGTGAAAATAACAACCTCTTGATGCTACACTTGAGAGATTCCAACAAGGTTAGAACTTCCAATTAATCTAACCCCGATCAAGGATATTTACTTGATTATATAAACTCTCAATCATTTATTTTTCTGTTCTCCAATGCTTAAAAATCCTTGGGAAACCCTCTGATCAATAAAATAACACTCTTTTGTCAACTCATTGGGAGACGACCTGGGATTCATACTTCCAGTATTTTATTTCTAAATTTTGTGATAACTCTTTTAAATTGATACGCGGAATCTTCATTGGTTAAGAGCTATACTTGCAACGCTGTTTTCTCTATACACTCTTAATTGGTGATTTTCCGTCGCGTCAGGCAAGTAAAGGGAATAAGAAGAAGACATGATAAATTGAATAATAACCAAGAGTTGATTAAAAGTAAAAATAGTTATTTGCATTAATAAATCCCAAAATCATAAACATACGTATCTGAACAGGGTAAATGGGCAATTAAGAAGAGTAAAGGAATAAGGAAACAAATAGAATAGTAACTTCAACGGAGGTAGTAGCTCTTCTCAATATCCCAAATCAAAAGTATAAAAATTAGAAACCTATGAATATGAAGAACCCTGGAGGAAGTAGTAATTTCTCTCTATGATTTCAATCTAAAACTAAAACTATGCGAATGCGAATGTGTGTTGAGTTTCTGCCTGTCCCCTGGCTCTAGTCTGTGTTTCTGGGCCGAAAATTGGGACCAAACTCGGCCCAAAATCACCTCCAGCGTTTTCTGCAATTTCTGTAGGTAGCGCATTGATAAACTATTATTTTATGATTTATATTGTGTTTAATTGAGTGGTTTTATCAAGTCTTCACCCACTTATTCATATGATTTGCATGTATTTACAATTCATTCCCAAAATTGTTTTATTATTGAAAACTTGCTTCCTAAAGATCTTTTAATTGTATATTCTTATTCTCCTTTATAACATTTGATGCCGTGATCTGTGTGTTAAGTGTTTCAGGCTTCATAGGGCAGGAATGGCTTAGAGAATGGAGAGGAAGCTTGCAAAAATGGAAGGAACACAAGAAATTAAGGAGATGACCAGCGAGAAGTGATGCGGGGGCATGGCTCACGCGACCGCACTAAATGGAAAAATTCAGAGCAACGGGAACGCGTGTCTGACGCGAACGCGTGGATTGGAAGCCGCACGAGTCACGCGAATGCGTGGACGACGCGCACGCATTGCACGGAAAATGCTTAGTAATGCGAGCGCGTGGACAACGCGGTCGCGTGACGTGCGCGATCTGCAGAATTACAGAAGTCGCTGGCGTAGATTCTGGGCCGCGTTTTAACCCAGTTTTCGGCCTAGAAACGCAGATTAGAGCCAGGGAACATGCAGAGACAGAAGACAACATTCATTCCGCATAATTTTTAGTTTTTAGATCTGATTCTACTCTCCCTATAGGTTTTTCTTTTACACTTATAATTTAGGATTTGAAGATTTTGGCTTTGGTTATTGAAAAGAGTCTACCTCCGGAATTGGTCATTCTAGTTTGTTTACCTACTTTTTATTTACTCTTCCATATTCTTAATTTGTCCAGAGTTGACATTGGATTATTTTTAGAGTTCATTAATACAAGACTATTTTTATTTTTAATTGATCTCTTTGATTATTGTTTATCATGTCTCTTTTTATTTTCCCTCTTAATTTTGTGAAGTCTACATTTATGATAATGGTGTAGTTTCTCAACTTGATTGGGAGTTAATTAAAAGGAGAACCTTGAGTTGGAATACTCAAGAGTTAAATTGTAATTGGTTCGTTGTCGGTTGGCTTGTTAGTCACCAACTCTAATCCTTCCCAAGGGAGAGGATTAGGACTTGTGAATAGAAGTTGACTTTTAATTTGACTTTCCTTTATTCGTTGAGGGTTAACTAAGTAGAAATAACTACAAATTATTAATTGATTTTGAGAAAATTCCAACAAGGATAGAACTTCCGATTAATCTTCTTCCAGTCAAGATTTTTATTTAAATTACATAAATTCCCTGATTTAATTTCCTGTTTATCAAACTCAAAACCATTTTGGAAAACCTCTGATTAATAAAATAGCACATCTCTCTGCAACTCGTTAGGAGACGACCTGTGACTCATGCTCCCAGTATTTTATTTCTAAAATTTGTGACAACTCTTTTCTAAATTGACAAGTGGATTTTTGCTGGTTAAGAGCTGTACTTGCAACGCTATTTTTCTTAATAATTCTTAATCTACCAATTTTTGTCATGTCAATTTTTGGCGCCGTTGCCGGGGAGTTGCAATAGAGTGCTAATTTATTGATTGGAATTTATTTATTTGCATTTCTCTTTTTATTTTGCTATTATGAGCTGCATGTTTCTTTCATCGAATGACACGTTCACTACCTGATCCAAGCTTGCCAGTATTTGATGCTGAGATTAAAAGAACTATTTCACGTATAAGGCAAGCTCGGCGTCAGTTAGTCCTCTCCGAAGATGAATCTAAAACGTCACTTAAGGAAGAAACAAGCTCCCTTTCTACTGATTCGGTTGATTTACGTGCAGGTGACATGGCAGCACCTAGGAGAGTCACTATCCAGGAGGTTGGAGCCCCTGATTTTACACTGCAACCGTATCAAGCGCATCACCCAGCGGTGGCTGCAGATTTTGAACTAAAGACTGCACTACTCAACTTGATGCCTAAGTTTCATGGCTTACCTGCTCAAGAGCCTATCAAGCACCTTAGGAATTTCCAGGCAGCCTGTTCTACTGTCAAGCATGATGATGCAGATGAAACTTCTATTTTGTTAAAAGCCTTCCCGTTCTCTCTTGAGACAAAGGCGAGAGAGTGGTACTACACCCAACCTAGAGCGATTGTTGCTAACTGGGATACACTTAGAAGGGAATTTTTGGAAAAGTTCTTTCCAGCTGAAGTTACTGATAGATTGAGGAAGGAAATTTCCATGATTTTTTAAGGCGAATCTGAGACTCTCCACGAATATTAAGATCGCTTCAACAATCTTCTGGAAGCATGTCCCCACCACATGATTGAGAAGTTAGTGTTGCTTGGCTACTTCACACAGGGTGTGAAGCCTCAAGATAAGACCACATTGGAAGGTGCTAGCAATGGGTCTATGAAAAAGTACAAGACCACTGATGAAGCATGGCAATTGATCAGCGACTTAGCTGAATCCACTAGGAATCACAGGCAGAAGCAAGGCCACTTAAAAGCTGTTGTAGAGGTATCCTCTATCAAAGAGACTACTGGTCTAACTCAGAGTATATGTGAAATGACCAACTTACTGAAGTAGATGTAGTTGAGTCAACAACAAGCTTAGCAAGCTCAGCCTTCTCTACCACAGCAAAGCCAACAGTTGGTTCCACAAAGAGTATGCGGGATCTGTGCTGATTATAGTTATTATACTGATGAATGTCCGCAGCTCCAACAGGAAGACAACACTGTGGCAGCCACTCATAACTTCTATGACCGCCCCAATCAAGGATACAATCAAGGCGGCAGCTACAAACATGGATGGAAGGATAATTCCAACCAAGGTTGGAGAGATAATTCTAACCAGGGTTGGAGGGACAATCATAATAGAGGAGGCAGAGATAACAATTGAAACCAGAGGTGGAATAACAATAACAACTTCAGGCAGTACAATTAGAATCAGGCCTACAGAGCACCTCATCTAAGGCAGCCTCAAGCATCTCAGCAGACCCCTCAGATCACTTATCCCTCTTCATCTTCTAATGATGAGTTATTATAATCTATTGATCAGAGACAGCAGGCCATGGAAAACAACCTTACTTCTACTCTAAATGGTCTGAACTCTACCTTGCAAGCTCTTGTCTCACAGATTGGATCACTAAATAATTCCAACAACCAGCCTTCGAGCTCCAGTGGAATCCCCTCTCAACCATTACCCAACCCCAAGGGTGGCATCAATGCCATTACCTTGAGGTCTAGAACCACACTACAAGGGAGAAATCCTGAGGAGCCAAGCCTTCTAGAGCGCGCCCCAACTGAGGACACGGTTGAGGTAGAGGATGTTGAAGAAGAAGATGAAGCATAAGGCATGGCTAAAGCAGAAGCAGCCCAACCAAGGAATGCAGAACCCCAGCAAGCTGAAGCTATAAAAGACGCCACTTCTATACCATTTCCACACCTTGCTAAGAAATCCAGAAAGCAGATGGAACTTGATCCCAAAATGGTAGAAATCTTTAAAAAAGTTGAGGTAAATGTCCCCCTTTTTGATGTTATTCGGCAAGTACCCAAATACGCAAAGTTTCTAAAAGAATTATGCATACATAAAGATAAAATTAATGAATTAGAAACTATTCCTTTAGGTAGTTCTATATCTGCTTTAATGGGAAATATACCTGAAAAATGTAGTGATCCAGGCCCATGTATGGTTAGCTGTACCATTGGAGGTGTGATATTTTCTGACTGTATGTGTGATCTAGGAGCGTGCGTGAGTATTATGTCCTTGTCTATATATAATGCTTTAAGGCTTCTTCCCTTAAAAAGGTCGGCAGCTCGTTTTGTGTTAGCAGATAAAAGCATTATACAGTGGTTGGAATTGCTGAAGATGTGTGAGTGAGCATTAAGGGACTCATGTTTTCCATTGACTTCTATATCTTGGAGATGCCCCAAAATGACTCAGGAAAGCCTTCATCAATCCTAGTTGGAAGACCATTTTTGAAGACTTCGAAGTTCAAGCTGGATGCCTTTTTGGGAACCTATTCCTTTGAGGTAGATGGCAGAGCAGTGAGCTTCAATCTGGATAAAGCTATGAAGCACCCCCCAGAAGATCACTCCATATTCCAATGTGACATCATTGATTAAATTATAGCTGCAAATCACCAGGAAGAAATGGAAGAGAGTCACATGGAGCAAGATCCAAGTGTGGGGACACCCTTTGAACATACTGAAAATTCATTACCACTTTCACCAGCCTCAGATGATCCAAAGCCAAACCATGAGTAGAAAATGGAATTAAAGCCCCTTCCTCCACACCTCAAGAATGCGTACCTTGAGGACAAGCAGAAGTTTCCAGTTATCACTGCAAGGGAGCTCACTTCCCAACAAGAAGAACAACTGCTTAGTGTATTGAGGACGCATAAGAAAGCAATTGGATGGAGCTTGGCAGATATAGTAGGCATCAACCCTCAAGTTTGTGAACACAGAATATTCTTAGAAGAAGGAGCAAAGCCTGTCCGTCAACCTAAGAGAAGATTGAATCCAACCATTTTAGAAGTTGTCAAGAAGGAAGTGACCAGACTACTTGAAGCAGATATCATTTATCCCATCTCAGATAGCGAATGGGTAAGTTCAGTACAAGTGGTGCCCAAAAAGCCGGGGTCACAACAATAAGAAATGAGCAGGGAGAACTTCTGACAACCAGAGTGCAGAACGCATTGAGAGTTTGCATTGGCTACAAGTGTCTCAACCAAGCCACTCGCAAGGATCATTACCCCTTGCCATTCATTGATCAGATGCTTGATCGCCTGTCAGGTAAATCTCATTACTGCTTTTTAGATGGTTATACATGTTATTTTCAAATCCATATAGCTCCTGAAGATCAGGAAAAGACTACTTTTACATGTCCTTTTGGGACTTATGCTTATAAAAGAATGCCCTTTGACTTATGCAATGCACCAGCTACTTTCCAAAGGTGTATGATGAGTCTTTTCTCTGATCTCATTGAGAACTGTATGAAAGTTTTTATGGATGACTTTAGCGTATATGGTGATTCATTTAGCCTTTGCTTGGATAGTTTATCTAGAGTATTGGACAGCTGTGTTAGTTCAAACCTTGTTTTAAATTTTGAAAAGTGTCATTTTATGGTGAAATAAGGAATTGTTCTAGGACATCTTGTTTCTGATACTGGTATCTCTATAGACCCATCAAAGGTGGATGTTATTTATAGTTTACCTTACCCCTCCTCTGTGAGGGAAGTCCATTCGCTCTTTGGCTATACAGGTTTTTATAGGATATTCATTAAGGACTTCAGTAAGGTAGCAATACCCTTATCCAGACTACTGCAGAAAGACATTGAGTTCGAGTTCAGTGAGGATTGCAAACAAGCATTTGATAAGCTGAAGACCGCCCTGACTCAAGCTCCGATTGTGAGGGGACCAGAATGGAGTCAACCATTTGAAATCACGTGTGATGCCTCCAATTACGCAGTAGGAGCAGCATTAGCTTAGCCTGAAGGTAACGACCTTTTTGTAATTGCTTATGCATCTAAGACTTTAGATACTGCTCAATCTAACTACACTACTACTGAAAAAGAGCTTCTAGCTATCGTTTTTGCTCTGGATAAATTTCGAGCCTATTTACTTGGTACTAAGGTAATAGTATACTCAGACCATGCAACTCTAAAATATTTATTAGCTAAAAAGGAGTCTAAACCAAGGCTAATACGTTGGATGCTACTGCTGCAAGAATTTGATTTGGAAATTCAAGATAGGTGTTGTAACCAAAATTTAGTGGCAGACCACTTGAGTCGCCTTGAGCACGTTAAAGATGACTCCATTCCTATCAATGATAATTTCCCATTTGATAGCTTACAGATAGTATCTGATGTAGTTCTTTGGTATGCACCTGTAGCTAATTATCTAGTTAGCCACACTTTTCCTTCCGATTTTACTAAACATCAGAGAGACAAGCTGAAAAGAGAGTCCAAATACTATGTATGGGATGATCCATATCTATAGAGGTGTGGTGCTGACCAGGTAATTAGTTGGAGTGTACCTCAATCATAATTCCAGTCCATTTTAGAGGCCTACCACTCATTTGAGAGTGAAGGACATTTTGGCCCTTAACAAACAGCTAGAAAAGTTTTAGACTGTGGATTCTAGTGGCCTACTCTTTTTAAAGATGCTGCTGACCTTTGTAAATCTTGTTCTCCTTGCCAAAGATTTGGTAATATATCCAAGAGGGATGAAATGCCTCAACAAATTATGCTTTTCTGTGAAATATTTAATGTTTGGGGGCATTGACTTCATGGGTCCAAGTCCAAATTCTAATGGTCACCTCTATATACTGTTAGCTGTAGATTATGTTTCTAAATGGGTGGAAGCAATTCTGACCCATACCGATGATGCTAACACTGTTGTTTCCTTTTTTAAAAACCATATTATCTGTCGCTTTGGATCACCACGAGCAATCGTGAGCGATCAAGGCACTCACTTTTGTAACATGAGACTAACAGTATTACTGAAGAGGCATGGTATAATTCATAAAGTATCAACAACCTATCACCCCCAGACTAATGAGCAAGCAGAGGTGTCTAACAGAGAAATAAAGCGCATACTGCAAAAGATAGTCAAGCCTCATAGAAAGGACTGGAGCACCAGGCTCCAAGATGCGCTTTGGGCATATCGGACAGCATACAAGACACCAATTGGGATGAGTCCTTTCCGCTTAGTTTATGGAAAGACCTGTCATCTCCCAGTTGAGTTAGAACACAAAGCCTTCTGGGTGGTAAAGGAATGTAACATGGACTATGAGAAAGCCGGAGCTGAATGAAAGTTGCAACAATAAGAATTAGATAACCTTCGCCTAGAAGCTTATGAAAACTCCAGGCTGTATAAAGAGAAGGTGAAAGTTGTGCATGATAAGAACATCAAGAGAAGGGAGTTCCAATCTGGGGACTTAGTCCTCCTTTACAACTCTAGAATGCGGCTCATGCCAAGCAAGCTGAGATCTAGATGGGACGGTCCCTATCGAGTAGAGAGGGCGGAGCCATACGGAGTCTTTCACTTGAGCCATCCTTCAAGCCTTGAACATATAAAGGTCAATGGACATCGCTTGAAGTTATTTCATGGTAAAAAGATGGCAGAAAACCAGGAGTTAGAGATCTTCCTCTTGGAAGATCCACCTACTGCAGAAGACTCAGCTAGTGGAGCATCCAACTTAAGGACGTTAAAGCAAAGTACTAGGTGGGAGACAACCCACCATGGTATGATCGTTCTTTTCCCTCTCCTTAATTTCCTTTTTCAATAACTATTCTCAGTACTAGTGCCTATAGTTTGCATCTACATTTGCATATTGCATTAAAAAAGAGAGAGAGAGACGCACGTGACGCGTAAGCGTCGAAGACGCATCCGTGTCATAGGTGCGTTGGGAAGAAAATAAATTGAACAGAGAGTCACACGAAACTGTGGTTGGAGGCGTGCCTCTGGCACAATTTGACCTACGCGACCGCGTGGATGACACAATCGCGTCATTAGTAAAATGGCCTCCCCACGCGTCCGCGTCAACCACGCGAACGCGTTGCCCTGCAATTCGACGTAAAAAGGGTGTATGGCAGTAAGTTGAGCTGGAGTTGGGCTGAACTCATGCTAGACGCACAAGACCTACCACGTGTACGCGTGCCCCAAGCGTCCGCACCGTTTTCAATGTTTGGCCATTCACGCGATCCCGTCGACCACGCGAACGCGTCACCATAAAATTTGGCAATATGAGTTTTCACACAGAGAGTTGTGCGAGCGCGAGGCTGCCCTCGCGTTACTAGCACAAATCATGTCACACGTTCGCGTGACCGACGCATCCATGTCACCTCATTTAAGTGCTATCCACGCGAACGCGTGGCCCACGCGTCCGCATCGCATGAGCCGCACAACTTATCTTAATCTACCGAAATATCTTATCTTTTTCTTCCCTAAATCCTAATTTTTCTTCTCACTTCTTATTTCTTTCTTCCCCCCACCTTCTTCCTTCTTCCTTCTTTCTCACTTTCTACATCCTCTTTCTCACCACCATTATCAAGGTTTTTCATTTCTTCTTCCCTCCTTACTTTTCTATTCTTCTTCTTATTTTTATGTTTTCTTCTTCTTTTTCTTTTTACTTTCACTATCCATGTTTTCTTTTTCTTTCTTTTTCTTTTTATTGGTGTTGGAAATTTATTTGGGTCATTATTTCTTATATTTTGATTGTGGATTGTTAAGGATTTGTTTGACAATTATATATTATTTTTGTAGGGTTGCTTGCATGTTCAATTTAATACTTCCAATACCTTATTTACCATGCATGCTATGTGTTTGTGAAAATGCCCGTATGGCATTATGCACTATTTTTAGATTTCTTTTAATCTACTACTCTAAATGCTTGCTTTTCACAAAAATCCTTTTTATATTTTATGGCATGCCAATAAATACCTTGCAATTAACTGTCATCATATGCACTTGCTATATTTCCATTGATGACTTTTCACATGTAGTCATGACCATGTGTTAATGTCATTCTTTACTGTACATTGATTACCACCTTTCACGTTCTCTTCCTTGCTCTAACCCTTGACGTTTTAACGTACTTTCTCTTTTCTTTTTTTTAGGATGGCCACCAAGAAAGGCAAGGAGATAGCTACTCCCAAATCAACAGCATGGAGAGGAACAAAAAGGGCATTAATGGCAGAGCCATCTTCAACTGTAGTTAAGCCCTCAACAAAAAGAATTAAGAGGATTATAAAGGTCGATGAAAAAGAGAAAGCCTTCCCAGCAAAGGACACTGCGCGATTTCCCAACCGCTATTGTGAGCAGATGTTCCCCATCCTGGCAGAAAAGAGTTACAACAACGAATACCTTCTTATCCTCCCAATCCATATTGCTGAATTTAATGAGCCGCAAATTGAGCGACGACAATGGGGATTCCTACAGACACAGCCATGGCAGGTTAATCTTTCATGGGTAGTCAAGTTCTACTCCAATTTCCACTTGCCAACCCTGCAATCTGTCTATGTCTGTCAGAAGCAAGTCCCCATTACAGAAGAGGCCATTCAACGAGCCTTAGATCTCCCCCCTGCTCCAGAAGGACTGGACGCATTTCAAGAAGCCGCACTCAAGCGCCAGACGTACCAATTTGACTGGGACGCTGTTCTCAGAGTTATCACACAACCTGGCATCAGATGGATTTTTGGATACCATTGTTCCGCACTTACCTTGGAGGCTCGTGTATGGGCATAGATTATGTCCCATTACGTCTTTTCGAGCACTTATGAGTCCTCCTTCACTGCAGACATGGCCGTTCGACTATGGTGCATCCTTGCAGACCAGCCTCTAAACCTACCAAGACACATCTGGAATGCCATGGGACACGTACAAATTGTCGGCAACCTACCTTTTCCTGCCTTGGTCTCAGATCTTGTCTTAGCAGTCGGAGTCTCCTACAAAGCTGGGGACACCAACGTCATGCTTCAACGGGATGATCAGTACGTCCCTAACGGGAAATATCTCAGGCCACCAACAGCTACTACCAGCCAGTCCACAGAATAAGCTGCAGACATTCCTCCTTCAACACCACAAGCACCTTCAACTAGTCAACTGCTCCATCAAATACTGGAGAGGTTGGACTGGCAAGAACAGAAGGCGAAGCTACGAGAGCGCCGTAACCAGCGCCGATTCAAGTATCTCAAGGAGCTACTCATAGGTAACCACAGACCTGACAAAGACCCAGACACTCTGGACTCCACTTCCTTTACGAGCACAGGGAGCCATGACGGTCCCGACTGTGGAGATACTGCTACCAGCCCAGCTTTGTTCTTGACAGATGGCACCGAGGATGGTGCAAAGCCTTAAGTGTGCGGAGGTCGGTCAGTACCTGACTTTCGGAGGTAATTTCTCTTCCTTAACACAAATTTCTTTTTTTAGAATTGGAAAGATTACATAGTAATAGGTTAATTGAATGCATGTTCTACTTGATTGAAAAGATAATAAGTTTCTTTTAAGACCCTATTTTTGAAAAATTTCACTAATTTAAATCAAAACCTTTATGTTAAATTTGTTTGAAGTTGTAATTGGAACATGATTTTTGATTTAAAGAACACACAACCTGTGAGACTTTGAGCCTAAATACATGGTTACATTATTTAACCATAAATATTTTTTTCTTCTCTGTTAGTTCTCTATGATTCTAATCTGAATTTTGTTTTATCCTATATGTACAATGTTAATGTGTTATATGCATGCATATGATTGAGGCCATTGTTTGTTTAGCTCACTTATCCCAAATAAGCCTACCCTTTTAATTACATTTGTAAGCCACTTTGAGCCGTTTTAACCCCATTTGTTCTACATTTTACCACATTACTAGCCTTAAGCAGAAAAATAATTAAATATCCCAATTGAATCTTTGGTTAGCTTAAGATAGAAATGGTGTGTTAATTGAGTATGGGAAGATTGTGGGAACAAAGGGTAATAAAGGAATATGTCATGATAAAATAATGGGAATTTCGGTACCTACTCATGTGAAACTATAAAAGAAAATTAAAATCTATGTGCATTGATAAGCTATGTTTATTTTCATATTAAAAAAATATTTATTTTAGTAAATAAGGGGACAAAATTACCCCAATGATAAGTTAAAGTTCAATAATCAATGCACATGTGATAAAATTAAAATAAAGGTTGATGCATGAGTATGGAATGTGAAAAGGAAATTCTGGGTAGCTAGGTATGAAATTTGAAGTTATATAGAATATACATATATGATTAGGTGAAAGCTTGAGTTAATTAAAGATTCATTTTATAAGCTCACTTAGCCATATATACTGATGTGTGAAAAACGATCCAACACAAAACTCACCGGCAAGTGTACTGATGAGCGGATAATTTATACGCTTTTTGGCATTGTTTTTAGGTAGTTTTTAGTAAGTTTAAGCTACTTTTAGGGATGTTTTCATTAGTTTTTATGTTAAATTCACATTTCTGGACTTTACTATGAGTTTGTGTGTTTTTCTATGATTTCAGGTAATTTTTGGCTGAAATTGAGGGACTTGAGCAAAACTCTGAAAAAGGCTGACAAAAGGACTGCTGATGCTGTTGGAATCTGACCTCCCTGCACTCGAAATGGATTTTCTGGAGCTACAGAACTCCAAATGGCGCGCTCTCAATGGCGTTGGAAAGTAGACATCCAGAGCTTTCCAGAAATATATAATAGTCTATACTTTATTCGGAAATTGACGACGTAACCTGGCGTTGAACGCCAAGTACATGCTGCTGTCTGGAGTTAAACGCCAGAAACACGTCATGATCCGGAGTTGAACGCCCAAAACACGTTACAACTTGGCGTTCAAC
>NC_029777.3:43315184-43316814 GCF_000817695.3 Arachis duranensis | reverse complement strand
GAAATTAAATGACTGAAACTTAAAGTGCAAGAAATGTAAATTGCAGTAACTTAAAGTGCAAGAAATATAAATTGCTTGAATGGAAAAGGGATTTGAGGACTGGGATTTCAGAATTCAAGCAAGGGAAATTAAATTGCAACAATTATCAAAGCAAGAGGTGATTTGAATTCTGTTAGATCTCAAACAGAAAGGGAAATTAAATTGTAGCAGGGGTTCACAAAAGAACCAAAAGGAAAATGGGATCTCAGGACTCCAGAGACTAGATAGCAAAGTCTAGATCTCAATTGCCTTCCCAGATCCAAATTCACAAAGCAATTAACGAGAAATTAAAGAGGAAGCAGTAAAGGAAATTGGATTCAATTCAATTATGCAGCAGAGAAATCAAAGAGATCTTAAATGGAGATTGAGACAGAAATTCCTCAATTCTTCACACCCAAGACTCAAACAAGAGAAGTAAAAATGCTCAAGCAAGAACAAGGAAGAAGAGAGATCAATTCTCCTTCCCAATTCTCTCAGATCTCAGTTCAAAGCTCTCAAAGAAAATGAAGTCTCAAAATGTAAAAATTCCAAAATCCAAAGAAAGGTCCTAATTACATCAAACGATCTCCTATTTATACACTTTCTACTCTTGGATTTTGGAATTTGGATGGGCTTTTGATTTGGTGAAGAAATGAATTAAATTGGATTTTTAATCCAATTTTCAGCCCATGAGAAAGTAGCTTCCAAGAGGCTGCCCTGCCCTTGTGGAGGGCAGAGCAGGAAATGGTGCATGCAGCCTCATTGCGTGCGCTTGGTGCATGTGATGCGTCAGGATGCTGCCCTGCCCTTGTGGAGGGCAGGGCAGAGTTGCATGGTGCACCAAGTGCTGCCCGTGCGTGCGTGCTGCTGGCCGAGTGCTCAAGTCCTGGCGTGCCAAAATGCTGCGCTATGCACCAAGAAATGCTTCCCTGCCCTTGTGGAGGGCAGGGCAATGTGCCGATGGTGAAGTCCCACGTTCGAAACTCGGTGGAGGCACATGCTGCTCCTTTTTCCTTGGTTTTCTTGGCACCAAAGTAACGCCTAGTTCCTTGCTTCCTCATGGTGCCGTGTTCGATTCTGGGAGATGGAAAGCAAGCCAATTTTTGCTTGTTTTCCTTGTGTTTGAGCGCTACTCCTTTCCTCTTTGTTCTTGGGTTCGAAACCCATAGGAAACACTAGGAAGCAATTTCCTTTGAATTATTCTTGATTGGAGCCCGATATTGCTCTTGAGGAGGGCAGGGCAGAGTTTTTGCTTCCTTTGGTCCTTGGCATCAAATTGTGCTCCGCCCTTGTTGTGGGCAGGGCAGTGATGATTTTCAAGGCTTGGTTCAATATGCTGCTCTCCTGGAGGGCAGTGTGCTCTTGTGGAGGGCAGTGTTTGCCTCCTCCTTCTATGTTGCACCACACTTCTCATTTCTTGGCCACACTTCTTAAGCCACATTTTTCTTCTTTTCTTCCTTTCTTCACCTACAAGAAACCAAAACAACCAATCAAAGTATCTCTAAACTCATAAGGTTTAAAAATCAATTAATTTTTGTTCAAACCTCATGATTTAGCATCAATTTAATGGTGGTTGTTTGATTTAAAGAAGTTATGCATTTTCATTCCAAAT
>NC_029777.3:43313888-43315143 GCF_000817695.3 Arachis duranensis | reverse complement strand
AGAATTTGATTCATGGAGTTTTTATGCAGACAATGATAACTCAATTATTGTTGATGTTACATAATATATATTTTTCCTTAAAGGCTTACTAAACTTGATGTTATAAGGTTTATTCTTTCTTTGCTCCCTTGCTAACTTTTCTTTTCTCAAGTTGCTTATCAAGCTTATTATTCTTTGAAGGCTTGGTATCTAATGTTGCAGTAGTAGCCTTTGGCTTTATTTTTACTCAACATCTTTCCACCACAGACACATGGCTCACTATTTCCTCCTAGGATCATTGATGCCCAGCATCTCTTTGGATAACTAAATGTTCTGTATATAGGTTGCTCTTTATTGTGGACTTTCAATTGGCCATCCCAAACCAGTTGATCTAAGTGACCGGGTTTTGAAATACCCCTTAGAATTTACTTGTCCAAGCATATCCTAGTACAAGAACACCACAGGCATGTGTCCTAGGGTCCAAGCTATTGGTGTCCAGCCTTTATTCTTTGTTTTTCTTGCCACATTGGCTTTTTTCTATTTCCTTTTCTTTCTGTTTTATTTTTTTGCTCTCAAGGGATTTTTCTTTATTGATAATGATGACAAGTCATCATATACCTATTTTTCTATGCTTTTTCATACAAGAAATTGATGATTTGTGCTTAAATATTGCATTCTTTTGTACTTAATTGAAATATTTCCTTGATCTTTTAATTTTATAAATCTTGTAGGAAATAAGAAGAAAAAGAAGCAAAGAAGCACAAAAAAAGAAGAAAAAAAGAGCTTTGGGACACATTTTGAAGTTGGAGCACACTTTGGAGCCTTAGGCCAAAGCGTGGCCCATGACCAAATCAAAGGAGGAAGCAACTTGGCCCATGACCAAATCAAGGAAGGAAGCTGCCAGCACGCACACTGCCCTGCTCTTGCCAAGGGCAGGGTAGAATCGTGATGCACATTGAGGTTGGAAGCAAGATTTTCGCTAAGTTAAAATCTGGCCGCTCACAGCATGACCATGCCTACTTCAAAGGGCTATAACTTGAGCTACAGACGTCCGATTGATGTGCTTCTAGTTGCGTTGGAAAGCTGACATTCAGAGCTTTCCAACGCTATATAGCAATCCATATTTGGCGTACAATTAAGGCAGGAACGAGAGGCATCTTTAAGGGCAAAAAATAAGCAAAAATAAACCAAAGTGCTTCCACCAAGGCTCGAAGCTGGAGCCTCACTCCAAAACAAAGTAGCGCTCAATTTTCTGCCCTGCCCTCTTGGAGAGCAG
>NC_029777.3:43311889-43312544 GCF_000817695.3 Arachis duranensis | reverse complement strand
CAAGGTGTTTGAGTTATTGCCTCACTAAGAAATTCTTTCTCTGTGACATGAATTTCAAATTTCATTGATGTTTACAAAATACAAATGGAGTTCAACTCATCTTATGGTCAAACAAAATTTTATGGGATATCACCCACCATCACCGATCTCTAATGATGGCTGGGAATATCACCAAGAGAATACACATTCTAAGCACTCCAATTCATGGAGATTCGCTTCAGAAACACAAGATGAGCAAGAGAACCATATGGGATATTTCCTTCCAACACAAAATGATACAAGTCATGATTCTAATGGTGGCTGGGAAGGGAATTCTAATGCTCCATATGATATTCATCCAAAGATATCATCACTTGACCATGCTTCAACAGAAAGCCCCTTTCAAAACTCACCACCCACACAAACTTCCATGAACCACTCAAGGTTCTCAAAGCTTGAGTCCATGCTCAAAAGATATGAGGAGAAGACAACAAAAGATTGGAAAGAACAAGAAAACTCCCTCAAAAACATGGAAGTGCAGCTAGCTCAATTGGTGAGTGCAACGAAGAAGGAGGAAAAACAAGAGGAAGAGGCTACTGAGTCAAGTGGATTTTTAGTGAAGAAAAAAAGAGGTGGTGGAAACATTTGAACCTGAACTTGCATATTCACAGAAGCC
>NC_029777.3:43308472-43309443 GCF_000817695.3 Arachis duranensis | reverse complement strand
ACTCATGGGGCAAAGCACCCAAAAGGAGAAGCAAAAAAAAAAAATCAAAAGCTTGTTTCAAGGAAGAATTATAAGAAAAAGATTTCATAAAATAAGCTAGATAGAAGCATCAATCATTTACATTTCTTTTGTAATTGTAGCATGCATAGAAAACTAGCTTGCCATGAACATTAACTTGCTACTCTTCTTACCTTGGATTGTTAATTTCTATTGCATGATTCTTTTCTTGCTTGGGGACAAGCAAGGTTTAAGTTTGGTGTTGTGATGACAAGTCATCATATACCTATTTTTCTATGCTTTTTCATACAAGAAATTGATGATTTGTGCTTAAATATTGCATTCTTTTGTACTTAATTGGAATATTTCCTTGATCTTTTAATTTTATAAATCTTGTAGGAAATAAGAAGAAAAAGAAGCAAAGAAGCACAAAAAAAGAAGAAAAAACGAGCTTTGGGACACACTTTGAAGTTGGAGCACACTTTGGAGCCTTAGGCCACGCTTTTAAAAGCGTGGCCCATGACCAAATCAAAGGAGGAAGCAACCAACATGCACACTGCCCTGCTCTTGCCAAGGGCAGGGCAGAATCATGATGAAACAAAGTGAGGTTGGAGCAAATTTTCGCTAAGTTAAAATCTGGGCGCTCACAGCATGACCATGCCTACTTCAAAGGGCTATAACTTGAGCTACAGACGTCCGATCGATGTGCTTCCAGTTGCGTTGGAAAGCTGACATTCAGAGCTTTCCAACGATATATAGCAATCCATATTTGGCGTAAAATTAGGGCAGGAACGAGAGGCATCTTTAAGGGCCAAAAATAAGCGAAAATAAACCAAAGTGCTTCCACCAAGGCTCGAAGCTGGAGCCTCACTCCAAAACAAAGTAGCGCTCAATTTTCTGCCCTGCCCTCTTGGAGAGCAAGGCAATGTCGTGCTCTTCATGGAAAATCAAGGAAAAATTGCTCCTCAAGTGCT
>NC_029777.3:43305624-43307958 GCF_000817695.3 Arachis duranensis | reverse complement strand
TCTAGTCTCATTGATTCCCTGAGATCTTCAACATTCTTTTAAATTGCTGCAAATTAAGCATCGCTTTCTATTTTTAATTCTTCAAGCATTTTTACTTTTCTGTTTGAAATCTGCTGCACTTATTTCATCTTTTACTCCTCTGCTTGATTGCTCTTTACATTTTCTTGTTGAATTTTAACTTCCCTGCACCCAATCCCCTTTACATTTAATGCAATTTACATTTCGTGCAATTTAAGTTTCAGCTCTTTTACTTTCTTGTTCTTTAAGTTTCCTGCAATTTTATTTTCTGCATCTTTTAAATTCCTTGCAATTTACTTTCTGTTGATCAACTTCACACAATTCACTCAATGTTAGCTTGACTAAACTAATCACCCACTAAAGTTGCTTGATCCATCAATCCCTGTGGGATCGACCTCACTCTAAGTGAGTTATTACTACTTGATGCGACCCGGTATACTTGCCGGTTGGATTTGTGTGTTGGAAATTTGTTTTTCCACAAAAACACCATCAAGTAGGAACCTTTATAACAGCAAGCTAGCTCACACTTTAATGAAAATGACACTATGCAGCAATTATTTCATGAGTTATGCATTTAATCAAACACATACACCACCATTAACTTCCATTCTAACTTATGCAACATTCGATATTTACTTTCCAATTCAAACAATTCTCTTTTATTCAAGCATATGGGAAACAAAACAAAATTCAGCTAGGTGATGAATGACAAGCTTCACGCAGATTAGCATTCTTAATCAAACAACTTCACTTGCCACTAGATAAACACTTTAGCAGGATATATAATGGTTCCCATGTTCAAAACAATTCACAGCAGCAAGGATTAAGTTTAGATACAACCTTTGAAGTTGCAGCCCTTTGATTCTTCCTTCTGTTGTGTTTTCTTTGAGTTAAGATGCACAATATCTTCAATTGTTGACTCATGTCCTGCATAATTCTCAAAGTTGCTTGCTTCTTAAGCCCTTAATTGCATGGTTAGTATGCATAAATTGAGTGTGGCTCTTGGATTTATTTTGGTGTTGGAGACACCAAACTTAATTGCTTGCCACTGCCTCTGATGCAACAAGTTAACCATATGTGAAACCTTGTGTCCTTGCTAAAGGTTATGGAATTAAAGCCAGAAAGCAGTTAAATAGTTGGATAATTTGTTTGATTGCTTGGAGCTAGCATTATGCAAGAGGTGAGAATGTGTTTTTAAATGAGATTTTTGATGGAATACCAAACTTAGAATCTTTCATTCAACCTTAAATTGTTTTGGTGTGCAACACCAAACTTAGCTCCTTGCAATGCATACCAATTATTCAACATTTTTATTGAAAAAGCTATGAAAAGAAAACTACCTCAGGTTGGGTTGCCTCCCAACAAGCGCTTCTTTATTGTCACTAGCTTGACATTGAACTCCCTTTAAGGTGGTTGATGCTGGTGATGTCTCAGCTTGTCCCCTCTCACTGTAAGCTTTCTTTGTGTGCCTTGATGCTCAATTTCAATGTGCTCAAGAGAGAGTACTTGGTTGACAGTGTAATGATCTTCTGTTCCCAGCTGTTGATATACTAATTGTACTTTGTCACCTTTGGAAAATCCTTCAGTTGGGAATTTTTTATTCTTCCACCCTTTGTAAGCCTTCTTCTTGTTTTTCTTCTTTTTCTTTCTTGTTGATCTGTCTCCTTTGACAATGACTTGAGTTGTGATACCTCCCTTTTTGTTTATCATCCCGGCCTCCTTTTGAATTCCTTCCCCTCTTTGCACCTGCTCATTCTTTTGTTCCACTGTGTTGTTGGTTGCTTGCCTTGGAAGATAATCACTATTTGTCTTGCTTGTTTCTTCATTACTTTGTGATTCTGGAAACACTTTCAAGGTGATGCTCTCCTTATGCATCCTGAGGGTTAGCTCTCCCTGCTCTATATCTACAATGGCTCTAGTAGTGGCCAAAAATGGTCGACCAAGTATTATGGAATCATTCTCATTCTCTGCTGAATCTAGGATCACAAAGTCTGCCGGAAAGATGAACTTGTCAACCTTAACTAAAAGGTTTTCAATCAACCCTTTAGGATATACCACTGATTGGTCTACCAATTCCAAGGACATTTGTATTGGTTTCACCTCTCCTATGCCAAGCTTTTTCACTAAGGAAGATGGAATTAGATTTATACTTGCTCCTAAGTCACGCATCCCCTTGTTGATGAATAGGCTTCCAATAGTGCAAGGTAGGAAGAAACCTCCAGGATCTTCAAGCTTGGGAGGAAGTCCTTTTCTGATTAGTGCACTACATTCTTCAGTGAGCATTACAGTCTCCTTCTCATTCCAACTCCTTTTCTT
>NC_029777.3:43303628-43304870 GCF_000817695.3 Arachis duranensis | reverse complement strand
TTGAATTTTTGGCCCATTAAAAATCACTCCCAGGAGGCTGCCCTGCCCTTGTGGAGGGTAGGGCAGAAAATTGGTGCTTGGTGCATGAGATTGGTGCGGCCTTGGTGCGAGTTGGTGCGAGTTGGTGCGGCCTTGGTGCTGCCAGGAACGCAAAACGCTGCCCTGCCCGCGCCAAGGGCAGGGCAGAAAGTTGTGGTGCTGCCAGGGATGAGCGTTGCACGTTGGTGCTGCCAGGGTCGAAGATTGGTGCACCAGAATTCGTGCGTGGTGTGCCAGGATTGCAAAACGCTGCCCTGCCCGCGCCAAGGGCATGGCAGAAAGTTGTGGTGCTGCCAGGAGAGGATCGTGGTGCGCGCTGGTGCTGCCAGGGAAGGATTTGGTGCGCCAGATTTGCTTCTTGGTGTGCAAGGTGCTGCGCCAATCCAAATGATGCCCTGCCCGCGCCAAGGGCAGGGCAGAGTTCCCTCTTCCACGTCCCGTGTTCGAAACACGGAGGAAGCACAAATTCAATTAATTTCCTTGGCTTCTTGGCACGGCACTCTTCCTTAAGTCCTAGCTTCCTCATGGTTCCTTGTTCGAACCTTGTAGCATGCATGGGTGACCTTTTTCCCTTGAATTTCTTCCTTAGAGAGCCCGATTCTGCCCTCCACAAGGGCAGGGCAAGGTTCTCTTTCTCTTGGTCCCAAGGCACATTTTGTGCTCTACCCTTGTAGTGGGCAGGGCAGAGTTGCCTTCTCTTCTTGGTTCTCTTATGTTGCCCTCCTAGAGGGCAGTCTGCCCTTGTGGAGGGCAATGTTGCCTCCCCCTTTGCCTGCGGCACGCTTCTTCTCTCCTTGGCCACGCTTTCCTTTCCTTGGGCTACGCTTTCCTTTCCTGAGGCTACACTTCTTAGGCCACGCTTTTCCTTTTCTTTTCTTTTCTTCACCTATAATAAACCAAAACAACACTCCAAGTATCACTAAATTCAAGAGGCTTATAAATCAATTAAAATTCAATTAAAATTAGCTTAAACCTCATGGATTATCATTAATTTCATGGTGGTTGCTTGATTTAAAGAAGTTATGCATTTTCACTCCAAATCACTTACTTAGGATACAAGAAAGTGCATAAATGCTAACAAAACAAGTGAAATTAGCTTGAAAAATGGGTATATGATGACTTGTCATCACAACACCAAACTTAAATCTTGCTTGTCCCCAAGCAAGCCTCAAAACTAAGAGTAAATGAAATGAATAAGAAAAG
>NC_029777.3:43289231-43291030 GCF_000817695.3 Arachis duranensis | reverse complement strand
ACTAGATTTTCAGTGCCTTTCCTGTCCCTCACCTCAATGTCAAATTCTTGTAAGAGCAGAATCCATCTGATAAGCCTTGGTTTAGCATCCTGCTTTGACATCAAATACTTGAGAGCAGCATGATCAGTATAAACCACAATTTTAGATCCTATCAAGTACGATCTAAACTTATCAAATGCATAAACCATAGCTAACAATTCCTTCTCTGTTGTGGTGTAATTTTTTTGAGCCTCATTCAACACTTTACTTGCATAATATATGACATGATGCAAGTTTCCCTTTTTCTGTCCAAGTACAGCACCAATTGCAATTTCACTTGCATCACACATAAGTTCAAATGGTAAGTTCCAATCCGGGGGTGTGATGATTGGTGCTGTTGTGAGTTTCTGTTTTAATGTTTCAAAAGCATGCTGGCAATTTTCATCAAAAACAAAAGGTTGATCATTCATCAAAAGGTTACTCAAAGGTTTGGCTATTTTAGAAAAATATTTGATGAACCTTCTATAAAATCCTGCATGCCCCAAGAAACTTCTAACAGATTTCACATTAGTTGGTGGAGGGAGTTTTTCTATTATTTCAACTTTTGCCTTGTCAACCTCTATTCCTCTTCTTGAAACTTTATGACCAAGAACAATTCCCTCAGGTACCATGAAATGGCACTTCTCCCAATTCAAAACCAAATTAGTTTCTTGGCACCGTTTCAAAACAAGAGTTAGATGGTTTAAGCAAGTATTGAAATTATCACCAAAAACAGAGAAGTCATCCATGAAAACCTCTAAAAATTTTTCAACCATATCTGAGAAAATAGAAAGCATACACCTTTGAAAAGTGGCTGGAGCATTGCACAATCCAAATGGCATTCTTCTATAAGCAAAAACACCAACTGGGCATGTGAATGAAGTCTTTTCTTGGTCCTTTGGATCCACTACTATCTGATTGTACCCCGAATATCCATCCAAGAAACAATAATAAGCATGGCCGGCCAACCTTTCAAGCATTTGATCAATGAAAGGAAGTGGGAAGTGGTCTTTGCGTGTGGCATCATTCAACCTTCTATAGTCAATGCACATCCTCCACCCTGTCACCGTTCTGGTGGGAATGAGCTCATTCTTTTCATTAGTAATGACTGTCATCCCTCCTTTCTTTGGTACCACTTGGACTGGGCTTATCCATGAGCTATCGGAAATGGGATATATGATTCCTGCATTCCACAACTTCATTACTTCCTTCTGGACAACTTCCTTCATTGCAGGGTTTAGTCTTCTCTGAGGTTGAATTACAGCTTTGGAATTGTCCTCCAAAAGAATCTTATGCATGCATACTGTAGGGCTGATGCCCTTCAAGTCATCAATGGTCCATCCTAAGGCATCCTTGTGGGCTCTGAGAACATCAAGAAGCTCTCCTTCTTCTTTCTTTGTCAAGGATGAATTGATGATCACCGGGAGGCTTTCTGAAGTCCCAAGAAATGCATATTTGAGATGAGAAGGTAATGGCTTCAGTTCTTGCTTTTGCACCTCTTCTTTCTTGCTTGGTTCCACTCCTTTGTTTATGAAAGCTTCAGCCACATGTTCCTCTATTGTTTCTTGATTGTCCTTTTCTTGCTCATGTTGATCAATGTCTAACATTTCTTCCACCAAGCTTTCTATCATATCCACCCTCAAATGATCTTCCTGCTCTGGGGGATGTTGCATTGATTTAAAAACATTGATAATCATTTGCTCATTGTGTACTCTGAAAATCATTTCTCCTTTTTCCACATCAATAATGGCTCTTGCAGTTGCTAGAAATGGTCTGCCCAA
>NC_029777.3:43286585-43288866 GCF_000817695.3 Arachis duranensis | reverse complement strand
GTTTTGGAATTGGTTCTTCCATGATTTGCTTTCCTTTCTTCAAATTCTGTGGCTTATTGTCTTCCTCTGTGAGTTTTTCTGGAGCATTCTTGCTTATCATGTCTTTATTGATGGCTTCATCATTCTTTGTTGGCTCAGTGTCATTCTCCATAAGCTTCTTTGTTGCTCCTTGGTTACCGTCCACTAACATCTTTCCACTTCTTAGTTGCACTACCTTGCATTCTTCCTTTGGGTTGGGAATGGTATCACTAGGTAGTGAACTTGATAATTTCTCAACAGAGATCTTCTTAGAGATTTGTCCAATCTGCCTCTCTAGGTTCTTCATGGAGGCTTCTTGATTTTTGTTTGTCAATTCTTGGCTCTTCATTAGTTTCTCCAAGAGTAGCTCTAGATTGGTGATTCTCTGTGAGTCTTGAGAGATGGGTTGATTTTGGGGTGTTGATGGATGAAGATAAGTGTTTTGGTTAGTTGGGTGGTTATTGGGTGGGTATTGGTTAGAATTTGGGTAGTTGTTTTGTGGTTTTCTGTATGAGTTTTGGTTAGTGTTTGGCTAGGGGTTGTGGTTTGTGTTTTTCCAATTGTTCTGGCCTGTGTTTCTTTGCCATGGTTGTTGGTTTTGGTTATAGTTATCTCCCCATCTAAGGTTGGGATGATTCTTTCAGGAAGGATTGTAGGTATCACCATAAACTTTATTCTGTCCAGAGTTTTGGTTATGCATGTACTGCACTTGCTCCTGTTGTTGCTCTTCTTGGCTTTCTTCATTCTGCACCCATACAGTTGATGGTTGGCTTGTGTTCACAGCTGCTACTTGAAGGCTGTCAATTCTTTTGGCCATTTGTTCAAACTGTTGTTGAATTTGTTGTTGCATCATCTTGTTTTGAGCCAAAATGGGTCCACTCCTTCCAGTTCTAGTACTCCCTTTCTCTGTGATGGTTGGCAGGTTCTTTGATGAGCAAAGAAGTATTGGTTATTGGCTACCATGTCCACAAGATTCTGGACTTCTTCAGCAGTTTTCATCAGTTGTAATGAACCTCCAGCAGAGTGATCTAATGCCTCTTGAGATTTCAATGTCAGGCCTTCATAGAAATTCTGCAGCACATCCCATTCATTGAACATCTCCGGAGGACACTTTCTGATTAAGGCTTTGTACCTCTCCCATGCTTCATACAAGGATTCGGCGTCTAATTGTGTGAAAGTCTGCACCTCAGTTTTCAGCCTGATGATCCTTTAGGGTGGGTAGAATTTGGCTAGAAATTTAGTCACCAAATCATCCCAACTAGTGATACTTCCTTGGGGAAAAGTTTCAAGCCATTGTGCAGCCTTGTCCCTTAATGAAAATGGGAACAGCAGGAGCTTGTAAGTTTCAGGATTCACACCATTGGATTTAACAGTGTCGCAAATCCTCAAGAAGGTAGATAGGTGCTGATTTGGATCTTCCAATGGACTTCCTCCATAGGAACAATTGTTCTGGACAAGGGTAATGAGTTGTGGTTTCAGCTCGAAGTTGTTTGCATTGACATTGGGAGTGAGGATGCTACTCCCACAATGTCCTGGATTTGCAAAAGTGTATGAAGCTAGGACTCTTCTTTGAGGGGGGTTATTGTTGTTGTTGTTGGCTACTCCCTCTGTTGCATTCAGATTTGAGTGATTCCCTTCCATTTCGTGATATTCTTCTTCCTCAGATTCTTCTTCTCCAACAATGCCTTTCCCTCTTTCAGCTCTTCTTATTCTTCTGAGAGTCCTCTGATCAGATTCAGATAGAATAGGAATAACTCTCCCTGTACCTGACATACAAACAGGATAGGAGAAACACACAACCAGTGATACTTCACTCTATTGCTAGAATGAAGTTTTAGTTAGCTTAAGCAAAAAATCAAACAGTTAGTGGGTTAGTAAAAAATAAAGAGAAAGTGCTTGATCTAAACTACCACCTCACTTAATCATTGTCAATCTATTCAATCCCCGGCAACGGCGCCAAAAACTTGATGTGCGAAAAACGATTCGACACAAAACTCACCGGCAAGTGCACCGGGTCGCATCAAGTAATAAAACTCACGGGAGTGAGGTCGATCCCACAGGGATTGAAGGATTGAGCAATTTTAGTTTAGTGGTTGAATTAGTCAAGCAAACAAATGTTGAGTGTGTGAATTTGTGTTGACAGGAATTTAAATTGCAGAAAATGTAAAGGGGAATGGGTGATTTGCAGAAATTAAAGAGAACTGAAAGTAAAAGAGCTGAATCTTAAAGTGCAAGTAATGTAAATTGCAGAAACTTAAATTGC
>NC_029777.3:43274963-43286080 GCF_000817695.3 Arachis duranensis | reverse complement strand
AGGATGCTGCCCTGCCCTCGCGGAGGGCAGGGCAGAAAAAATTGGTGCTGCCAGAGGAGGATCGTGGTGCACGCTGGTGCTGCCAGGGAAGGATTTGGTGCGCCAGATTTGCTTCTTGGTGCGCAAGGTGCTGCGCCAATCCAAATGCTGCCGTGCCCGCGCCAAGGGCAGGGCAGAGTTCCCTCTTCCACGTCCCGTGTTCGAAACATGGAGGAAGCACAAATTCAATTAATTTCCTTGGCTTCTTGGCACGGCACTCTTCCTTAAGTCCTAGCTTCCTCATGGTTCCTTGTTCGAACCTTGTAGCATGCATGGGTGACCTTTTTCCCTTGAATTTCTTCCTTAGAGAGCCCGATTCTGCCCTCCACAAGGACAGGGCAAGGTTCTCTTTCTCTTGGTCCCAAGGCACATTTTGTGCTCTGCCCTGGTAGTGGGCAGGGTAGATTTGCCTTCCTTGTTTGGTTCTCTTATGTTGCCCTCCTAGAGGGCAGTCTGCTCTTGTGGAGGGCAATGTTGCCTCCTCCATTGCATGCGGCACGCTTCATATTGCTTTGGCCACGCTTTCCTTTCTTTAGGCTACACTTCTTAGGCCACGCTTTTCCTTTTCTTTTCTTTTCTTCACCTATAATAAACCAAAACAACCACTCCAAGTATCACTAAATTCAAGAGGTTTATAAATCAATTAAAATTCAATTAAAATTAGCTTAAACCTCATGATTTAACATTAATTCCATGGTGGTTGCTTGATTTAGAAAAGTTATGCATTTTCACTCTAAATCACTTACTTAGGATACAAGAAAGTGCATAAATGCTAACAAAACAAGTGAAATTAGCTTGAAAAATGGGTATATGATGACTTGTCATCATTAGTGTACTACATTCTTCAGTGAGCATTACAGTCTCCTCCTCATTCTAACTCCTTTTCTTGTTGATGAGCTCCTTTAAGAACTTGGCATATAGAGGCATTTGCTCCAATGCCTCAGCCAAGGGTATGTTGATCTCTAGCTTCTTGAAAGTCTCAAGGAACTTGATCTCTAACTTCTTGAAAGTCTCAAGAAATTTAGAAAAGTGTTGGTCCTTAGTCTCTTTGTGGAATCTCTGTGGATAAGGTAGTGGAGGTGTAAGACTCTTCTCCACTTGCTGCTGTCTTGGATTTGGTTCTTCCATGATCTGCTTTCCCTTCTTTAAATTCTGTGGTTGGTTATTCTCTTCTGTGAGCTTTTCTGGGACATTCTTGCTTGTTAAGTCCTTGTTGTTAGCTCCATCTTTCTCTGTTGGCTCTTTGTCACTCTCCGTAAGTTTCTTGGTTGCTCCTTGGTTGCCATCCACCAATGTCTTTCCACTCCTTAATTGCACAGCTTTGCATTCTTCTTTTGGATTAGGAATGGTGTCACTTGGTAGTGAGCTTGAAGGTCTCTCAATAGAAATCTGCTTGGAGATTTGTCCAATCTGCCTTTCTAGGCTCTTCATGGAAGCTTCTTGGTTCTTTGTTATCAATTCTTGGTTCTTCATCATGTTCTCCATGAGCATCTCCAGATTAGTAATCCTCAGAGAGTCTTGTGAGATTGGTTGGTTTTGGGGTGTTGATGGATGATGGTAAGTATTTTGGTTAGTTGGTTGGTTATTGGGTGGATAATGGTTAGAGTTGGGGTAATTATTTTGGGGTTTTCTGTAAAAGTTTTGGTTAGTTGGCTGCTGGTTATGATTTTAGTTGTTTCTTGGAGTGTTTTGAGCTGAGTTTCTTTGCCATGGTTGTTGGTTTTGGTTGTGGTTGTCTCCCCACCTAAGGTTTGGGTGGTTCTTCCAAGATGGATTGTAGGTGTCACCATACACTTCATTTGATCCAGAATTTTAGTTGTTCATATAGTGCACTTGCTCTTGTTATTGTTCTTCTTGGTTCTCTTCATTCTGCCCCCAAGGAGTTGATGGTTGGCTTGTGGCACTCACTGATGCAACCTGAAGGCTATCAATTCTTTTGGTCATTTGCTCAAATTGTTGTTGAATCTGCTGCTGCATCACTTTGTGTTGAGCCAAAATTGTATCCACTCCTTCCAATTCTAGCACTCCCTTCCTCTGTGATGGTTAGCGTTGCCTTTGGTGAGCAAAGAAATATTGGTTGTTGGCCACCATATCAATGAGGTTCTGAGCTTCCTCTGCAGTTTTCATCAATTGCAATGATCCTCCGGCTGAGTGATCAAGTGCCTCTTAAGCCTTCAGAGTAAGTCCTTCATAGAAGTTCTGCAGCTTGTCCCACTCAGTGAACATCTCTGGTGGACATTTCCTTAGCAGAGCCTTATATCTTTCCCATGCCTCATATAAATTTTCAGCATCCATTTGAGTGAATGTCTGTACCTCAGTCTTCAATCTTATGATCCTTTGAGGGGGATAAAATTTGGCTAGAAACATGGTTACCAAATCATCCCAATTATTGATGCTGTCTCTTTGGAAGGATTCCAACCATTGAGTGGCTTTGTCACTGAGAGAGAATGGAAAGAGCAGTAGCTTGTAGCTGTCAGGAGGCACACTATTGGTTTTGACCGTGTCACAAATCCTCAAGAAGGTAGATAAGTGTTGATTGGGGTCTTCAAGTGGTCCTCCTCCATAGGAGCAATTATTTTGAACTAGAGTGATATGTTGTGGCTTTAGTTCAAAATTGTTGCATTGACATTTGGAGTTAAGATGCTGCTTCCACAATGTCTGGTATTTGCAAATGTGTAGGAGGCCAAAACTCTCCTCTGTGGTGGATTGTTGTTGTTAGCTACTCCTCCTGGTGGATTGGTTGAATGTTTCTCCATGTCTTGAAATTCTTCTTCTGACTCCTCCTCTCCAACAATGTTTTTCCCTCTTTCAGCTCTTCTTAATCTCCTGAGGGTTCGTTCGTCTTGTTCATGAAAGATGGGTCTAGCTCTTCTTATATCTGTCATATAAACAAAACATAAGAAGCACACAAAACCAGTGACACTTCAATCTATTGCTAGAGTGAAGTTTTAGTTAGTTTAAGCAAAAATTCAAATAGTTAGTAGGTCTATTAAAAAAAATGAAAGAAACAGAAAAGAAAAAGTGATTGATCTAGACCTCCACTTCACTTAATCATTGTCAATCTGTTTCAATCCCTGGCAACAGCGCCAAAAACTTGATGTGTGGAAAACGATCCAACACAAAACTCACCGGCAAGTGTACCGGGTCGCATCAAGTAATAAAACTCACGGGAGTGAGGTCGATCCCACAGGGATTGAAAGATTGAGCAATTTTAGTTCAGTGATTGATTTGGTCAAGCGAATCAAGTATTGGTTGAGTGATTTTGTATCCAACAGTAAGTAAATAGCAGGAAATGTAAAGGGAGAGGGATGAATTGTAGAAATTAAAAAGAACTGAAAGTAAAAGAGCTGAATCTTAAAGAACAAGAAATTAAATGACTGAAACTTAAAGTGTAAGAAATATAAATTACAGTAACTTAAAGTGCAAGAAATATAAATTGCTTGAATGGAAAAGGGATTTGAGGACTGGGATTTCATAATTCAAGCAAGGGAAATTAAATTGCAACAATTATCAAAGCAAGAGATGATTTGAATTCTGTTAGATCTCAAACAGAAAGGGAAATTAAATTGTAGCAGGGGTTTACAGAAGAACCAAAAGGAAAATGGGATCTCAGGACTCCAGACACTAGATAGCAAAGTCTAGATCTCAATTGCCTTCCCAGATCCAAATTCACAAAGCAATTAACGAGAAATTAAAGAGGAAGCAGTAAAGGAATTGGGATTCAATTCAATTATGCAGCAGAGAAATCAAAGAGATCTTAAATGGAGATTGAGACAGAAATTCCTCAATTCTTCACACCTAAGACTCAAACAAGAGAAGTAAAAATGCTCAAGCAAGAACAAGGAAGAAGAGAGATCAATTCTCCTTCCCAATTCTCTCAGATCTCAGTTCAAAGCTCTCAAAGAAAATGAAGTCTCAAAATGTAAAAATTCCAAAATCCAAAGAAAGGTCCTAATTACATCAAACAATCTCCTATTTATACACTTTCTATTCTTGGATTTTGGAATTTGGATGGGCTTTTGATTTGGTGAAGAAATAAATTAAATTGGATTTTTAATCCAATTTTCAGCCCATGAGAAAGTAGCTTCCAGGAGGCTGCCCTGCCCTTGTGGAGGGCAGAGCAGGAAATGGTGCATGCGGCCTCATTGCGTGCGCTTGGTGCATGTGATACGTCAGGATGCTGCCCTGCCCTTGTGGAGGGCAGGGCAGAGTTGCATGGTGCGCCAAGTGCTGCCCGTGCGTGCGTGCTGCTGGCCGAGTGCTCAAGTCCTGGCATGCCAAAATGCTGCGCCATGCACCAAGAAATGCTTCCCTGCCCTTGTGGAGGGCAGGGCAATGTGCCAATGGTGAAGTCCCACGTTCGAAACTCGGTGGAGGCACATGCTGCTCCTTTTTCCTTGGTTTTCTTGGCACCAAAGTAACGCCTAGTTCCTTGCTTCCTCATGGTGCCGTGTTCGATTCTGGGAGATTGAAAGCAAGTCAATTTTTGCTTGTTTTCCTTGTGTTTGAGCGCTACTCCTTTCCTCTTTGTTCTTGGGTTCGAAACCCATAGGAAACACTAGGAAGCAATTTCCTTTGAATTATTCTTGGATGAAGCCCGATATTGCTCTTGAGGAGGGCAGGGCAGAGTTTTTGCTTCCTTTGGTCCTTGGCATCAAATTGTGCTCCGCTCTTGTTGTGGGCAGGGTAGTGATGTTTTTCAAGGCTTGGTTCAATATGCTGCTCTCCTGGAGGGTAGTGTGCTCTTGTGGAGGGCAGTGTTTGCCTCCTCCTTCTATGTTGCACCATACTTCTCATTTCTTGGCCACACTTCTTAAGCCACGTTTTTCTTCTTTTCTTCCTTTCTTCACCTACAAGAAACCAAAACAACCAATCAAAGTATCTCTAAACTCATAAGATTTAAAAATTAATTAATTTTTGCTCAAACCTCATGATTTAGCATCAATTTAATGGTGGTTGTTTGATTTAAAGAAGTTATGCAATTTCATTCCAAATTACTTACTTAGGATGCAAGAAAGTGTATAAAGACTAGTAAAACAAGTGAAATTAGCTTGAAAAATGGGTATATGTCATCATATAACCTTACCCTTACCTTAGCCCCATTACAACCTTGAAAAGACCTCATGATGTTTGCACTGGTACATTAAATGTTGTTGATTGGTTAGGTGAAGAACAAAAATTAGAAAGCATGATTAGAGAAGGATAGAGCGATTACCCTATACACTAGAGAGATTAGAGTGCAAACAAACCATCAGTGAGGGTTCACTGCTTGATTCCATGTCCCCAGCTTTCACGAGCTGTCTTCTTACAAATTTTCCTGCTTTTAGTGTATGATTTGAACTAGTGGAATCTGCTCCATATTTTGTCTTAGAGAAATTATTTATTTTTAATCAGATAGACAAAATCATATAGTTACATTCATATATATAGGTTGCATTGCATTACAAGAGTCTTACATGTCCCTATTCATTTAGATTTATCTCATTCAACTAAGCATGAGGACATGCTAATCTTTAAGTGTGTGGAGGTTGATAAACCATTATTTTATGATTTATATTGTGTTTAATTAAGTGGTTTTATCAAGTTTTCACCCACTTATTCATATGATTTGCATGTGTTTACAATTCCTTCCCAAAATTGTTCTATGATTGAAAACTTGCTTCTTTAAGATCTTTTAATTGTATATTCTTATTCTCCTTTATACCATTCGATGCCGTGATCTGTGTGTTAAGTGTTTCAGGCTTCATAGGGCAGGATGGCTTAGAGAATGGAGAGGAAGCTTACAAAAATGGAAGGAACACAAGAAATTGAGGAGATGACTAGCGAGAAGTGACGTGGGCGCATGGCTCACGCGACCGCGCGAAATGGAAAAATTCACAGCAATACGAACGTGTGCCTGACGCGAACGCGTGGATTGGAAGTTGCACGAGTGACGCAAATGCGTGGACAACGCGCACGCGTGGCACGAAAAACGCTGAGTGATGCAAACGCGTGGACGACGCAGTCGCGTGACGTGCGCGATCTGTAGAATTACAGAAGTCACTGGCATAGATTTTGGGCCGCGTTTTAACCCAGTTTTCGGCCCAGAAACGCATATTAGAGCCAGGGAACATGCAGAGACAGAAGACAACATTCATTCCGCATCATTTTTAGTTTTTAGATCTGATTCTACTATCCCTCTATGTTTTCTTTTACACTCATAATTTAGGGTTTGAAGATTTTGGCTTTGGTTATTGAGAAGATTCTACCTCCGGAATTGGTCATTCTAGTTTGTTTACCTACTTTTTATTTACTCTTCCATATTCTTAATTTGTCCAGAGTTGACACTGGATTATTTTTAGAGTTCATTAATACAAGACTATTTTTATTTTTAATTGATCTTTTTGATTATTGTTTATCATGTCTCTTTTTATTTTCCCTCTTAATTTTGTGAAGTCTATATTTATGATAATGGAGTAGTTTTCCAACTTGATTAGGAGTTGATTAAAAGGAGAACCTTGAGTTGGAATACTCAAGAGTTCAATTGTAATTGGTTCATTGTTGGTTGGCTTGTTAGTCACTAACTCTAATCCTTCCCAAGGGAGAGGATTAAGACTTTTGAATAGAAGTTGACTTTTAATTTGACTTTCCTTCATTTGTTGAGGGTTAACTAAGTAGAAACAACTACTAATTATTAATTGATTCTGAGAAAATTCCAACAAGGGTAAAACTTCCGATTAATCTTCTCTCGGTCAAGATTTTTATTTAAATTACATAAATTCCCTGATTCAATTTACTGTTTATCAAACTCAAAACCATTTTGGAAAACCTCTAATTAATAAAATATCACATCTCTCTGCAACTCGTTGGGAGACGACCTGGGACTCATACTCCCAGTATTTTATTTCTAAAATTTGTGACAACACTTTTCTAAATTGACAAGTAGATTTTTGCTAGTTGAGAGCTGTACTTGTAACGCTATTTTTCTTAATAATTCTTAATCTGCTAATTTCTGTCACATCAAGGGAACATAGAGACAAGCATTGAACCCTCACTGGAAGTGTATATGCACTCTAGTTACTCAAGTGTATAGGGTAATCCACTCTAGTCTCCTCTATTCATGCGTTCTAAAATTTGTTCTTTATCCAACCAATCAACAAATATTTAGTGCACACATGCAAACATCATGAGGTCTTTTTCAAGGTTGTAATGGGGCTTAGGTAAGGGTGAGGATACATGTATGGCCAAGTGAGCTAAGAATTGAATCCTTGATTAACCTAAGTTCTCACCTAACGCACACACATTCCCTATGCTTCTAAAATCATGCCTAACTACCAATAGTCTCACTATTGTGTTTTTCACCTACTCATGTATTTAAATGTTCTTCTCTTTTATCTCACATGCATTGATCTTTTTTTTTTGTTGAACTTAATATTGGGGTGCTTTCATTCCCCTAAATTTGGAAATTTTTTAAGTAAAAATAAACATAACATTTCAATGCATATGGTTTTTCTGGTTTCATATGAGTAGGCACCCAAATTCTCTATATTTAAATAAAGTGAAAACACAACACATTCCTATTAACCCAGGTTTCCCACAATTCCCCATACTTACTTGATACATAATCTCTATCTTAAGCTAACCAAAGATTCAATTGGGGTGATTAATTGTTTTCCGACTAAGGCTAGTGATGTGGTAATATATAGAACAAATGGGGATTAAAAGGCTCAAAGTGATAAACAAAGGTAAATGGAGGTGGTAGGCCGTTTGGGACAAGTGAGCTAATAACAAATAATGGCCTCAATCATACATATGCATGAATACATTAAACAATGGACATATAGAATGGAACAAACCATAGATTACAATCATAGAGGAGAGAAAACACACAAGAATAAAAATAATGGTTAAATCGTGTAACCGTACAATTAGGCTTAAAATCTCACTGAGTTGTGTGTTCTAGCTCTAAACCATGTTCCAAATTATAATCTTCAGACAAGTTTAACGTATGATTTTAATTTGAATTAGTGAAATTTTCAAAAATAGGGTCTTGAAAAGAAACTTATTATTTTTCAACCAAGTGGAACATACATGCAAGCATTTATAACTATGCAATCTATCCTATCTATCAAAAGAAAAATAGCCTATTGGTGTTAAGAAAAAGCAATTACCTCCGAAAGTCAAGTACTGACCGACCTCCCCACACTTAAAGTTTGGCACCGTCTTTGGTTCCATCAGTCAAGAACAAAGGGGGGCTGGTAACAGCATCTCCACAGTCGGGGTCGTCATGGCTCCTGGTGTTGGTAGGTGAAATAGAGTCCAGAGTGTCTGGTTCTTCTTCAGGTGGGTGGTTGCCAACAATCAGCTCCTTGAGGTATGTAAATCGGTGTTTGTTATGGCACTCCATTCGCTTTGCCTGCCGGTCTAGCTGGTCCAACCTCTGAAGTATCTGAAGGAGCAACTGATTTGTTGAAGGTGCTTGTGATGTGGAAGGATATCTCCGACTGGTTTATAGTCCGGCTGGTAGTGGCTGTTGGGGGTCTGATGTACTTTCTGTTGGGGACATACTGATCATCCCGCGGAATTAAGGCCTTAGTGTCTCCAGCTCTGTAGGAGACTCCGACTGCTGATACTAGATCTGAAACCAACACGGGAAAGGGTAGGTTGTCCGCAATCTGTACGTGTCATATAGCTTGCCGGAGGTGACTCGATAAATTGAGAGGCTGGTCTGTAAGGATACACCAGATGAGAACACCCATGTCTGCAGTGAGGGAGGACTCGTGAGTGCTCGAAAAGACATAGTGGGACATGATTTGTGCCCACACTCGAGCCTCCAAGGTAAGTGCTGAGGCCGATATGCCCTTAGGTCGGGATCGATGGTAACCATAGATCCATCTACTGCCAGGTTATGCTTTAACTCTGAAGACCACGTCCCAGTCAAACTGGTATGTCTGGCGCTTGAGAGAGGCTTCTTGGTATACGTCCAATCATTCTGGAGTAGGGAGAAGATCTAAAGCTCGCTGAATGCCCCTTCAAATATAGGGACTTACTTCTGATGGACATAGACAGACTGCAGGGCTAGCATGTGAAAATTGGAGTAGATTTCAACTACCCATGAGAGGTTGACCTGCCGTGGCTGCCTCTATAAAAATCCATATTGACTGCACTCAATGCAGGGCTCTATAAGATCAATAATGTGGGTAGGGAGGATGAGTAGGTGCTCATTGTTGTAGTTCCGCTCAGCCAGGATAGGGAACATCTGCTCACAGTAGTGGTTAGTGAACCGCACAGTGTCCCTTGCTGGAAAGGATTTCTCGGTTTCATCGACCTTGATAATCCTCTTGACCCGCTTTGTTGATGGCTTGACTGATGTTGAGGATGGTTCCATAGCTGGTGCTCTTTTTGTTTCTGTCTTCGCCGGTGGCTTGTTAGAGGCTTTCTCTTTACCTTTCCTGGTGGGCATCCTGAAAAGGGATAGAAGAAAGGGACATGAAATCAAATAGCTAGAACCGGGAGGAGGAAGATACAAGTGATAATCAATGCCAAGGTAAAGTAGAATGTCATCAACACATGGTCGTGATTCCATGTGATTAGGGCATCAATGGAAATATAGCATGATAAATTAAGACAATTAGATGCAAGATTTTTATTAGCATGCCGGCAAAGGCATGAGTAGCATAGATAAAGCATTAATAGCTTAATTTGATTATCAAATGTAACAAACTAACAATGACGTTTGTATTGACAATTAAATTTAATTAATAAAAATTGGTAAGGGTTTTGTGAAAAACAGACAGTAGAGTAGAAGAATAAAATAATTAAGAATTCATAGTGCCATATGGGTTTTTCACAAACACTTGGTATGTTATGTGATGACAAGTCATCATATACCCATTTTTCAAGCTAATTTCACTTGTTTTATTAGTCTTTATGCACTTTCTTGCATCCTAAGTAAGTGATTTGGAGTGAAAATGCATAACTTCTTTAAATCAAATAACCACCATGAAATTAATGTTAATCCATGAGGTTTAAGCTAATTTTAATTGAATTTTAATTGATTTATAAGCCTCTTGAATTTAGTGATACTTTGAGTGGTTGTTTTGATTTATTGTAGGTGAAGAAAAGGAAAAAAAGGAAAAGGCGTAGCCTAAGGAAGTGTGGCCCAAGGAAAAGAAAGTGTGGTCAAAGAGAGAAGAAGTGTGGCGCACAACATGAGGAGAGGCAAGCATTGCCCTCCACAAGGGCACACTGCCCTCTAGGAGGGCAACATAAGGGAACTAAGCAAAGAAGGCAACTCTGCCCTGCCCACTACAAGGGCATAGCACAAATTTGTGCCTTGGAATCAAGAAGAAGAAAATGTTGCCCTGCCCTCCACAAGGGCAGTATCGGGCTCACAAGGGAAGAAAATCAAAGGAAAATATCTACCAATGCTTGCCACAAGAGTTGAACACGGGACCATGAGGAAGCAAGGAATTAAGCCTCACTTTGGTACCAAGAAAGCCAAGGAAAATAGGTAGCGTGTGTAGCATCCAAGTTTCGAACTCGGGACATCAAAGTGGAAACACTGCCCTGCCCTTCGCGAGGGCAGGGCAGCATTTTGTTGTGGCATGAATCTGGCGCACCAAGGCACGATTCTGGCGCACCAAGGCACGATTCTGGCAGCACCAACAGCGCACCACAGCACAATTCTGGCGCACCAACTTTTTCTGCCCTGCCCTCCGCGAGGGCAGGGCAGCATTCTGCGCACCACGCCGCCCCACGCACGCACCAAGCACCAAATCCTGCCCTGCCATCCACAAGGGCAGGGCAGCCTCCTGGAAGCTACTATTTTTGGGCCAAAAATTGAATTAAAAATCCAATTTAATTCATTTCTTCACCAAATCAAAAGCCCATCCAAATCCCAAAATCCAAGAATAGAAAGTGTATAAATAGGAGCTAGTTTGATGTAATTAGGACCTTTTACTTGATCTTTTGCTTTGCTTTTGAATTTGGCACTTTCTTTGAGCTTTGAATTTTATATTTGCACTTTGGAACTTCCCTTGGTGTCTTCACTGAGATTTCAGAGAATTGGGGAGGAGAATTGATCTCTCTTCTTCCTC
>NC_029777.3:43270444-43273829 GCF_000817695.3 Arachis duranensis | reverse complement strand
TGCTCTTTCCATTTTCTCTCAGAGATAAAGCCACTCAATGGCTAGAGACCTTTCCAAAAGAAAGCATCAACACCTGGGATGACTTGGTAAGCAAGTTCCTTGCCAAATTTTATCCCCCTCAAAGAATCCTAAGATTGAAGACTGAGGTGCAGACATTCACTCAAATGGAGGCTGAAAACTTATATGAAGCATGGGAAAGATATAAGGCACTATTGAGGAAATGTCCACCAGAGATGTTCACTGAGTGGGACAAGTTGCAGAACTTCTATGAGGGACTCACTCTTAAAGCTCAGGAAGCACTTGATCATTCAGCTGGAGGCTCTTTGCAACTCATGAAAACTACAGAGGAAGCTCAAAACCTCATTGACATGGTGGCCAATAACCAATATTTCTTTGCTCATCAAAGACAATGCCAACCGTCACAAAGGAGGGGAGTAATGGAGTTGGAAGGAGTGGACTCAATTCTAGCTCAAAACAAGATAATGCAGCAGCAGATTCAACAACAGTTTGAACAAATGGCCAAAAGAATTGATGGCTTGCAAGTTGCATCAGTGAGTGCCACCAGCCAACCACCAACTACTTGGGGGCAAAGTGAAGAAACTCAAGAGGAGCAACAGCAAGAGCAAGTCCAGTACATGCACAACCAAAATCCTGGAACAAATGAAGTCTGTGGTGATACTTACAATCCATCTTGGAAGAACCATCCCAACCTCAGATGAGGAGACAACCATAATCAAAACCAACAACCATGGCAAAGAAACACAATCCATGAAGAACTTAGAGAGACAGATTGGGCAAATCTCCAAACAGATTTCTGTTGAAAAACCATCAAGCTCACTACCAAGTGACACCATTCCCAACCCAAAGGAAGAATGCAAGGTCGTGCAACTAAGAAGTGGAAAAATTTTATTGGATGGTAACCAAGGAGCAACCAAGAATAATGACATTGAGCCAACAAAGAATGATGAAGCCATCAACAAGAACATGTTAAGCAAGAATGTCTCAGAAAAACTCATAGAGGAAAACAACGAACCACAGAATCTAAAGAAAGGAAAGCAGATCATGGAAGAACCAAATCCAAAACAACATCAAGTGGAGAAGAGCTCAACACCACCACTGCCGTATCCACAGAGATTCCACAAAGAGACAAAGGATTAGCATTTCCACAAATTTCTTGAGACTTTCAAGAAGCTGGAAATCAACATACCTTTAGCTGAGGCATTGGAGCAAATGCCTCTATATGCCAAGTTCTTGAAGGAGCTCATCAACAAGAAAAGAAGTTGGAATGAAAAGGAGACTGTAATGCTTAGTGAAGAATGCAGTGCACTCATTAAAAAGGGACTCCCTCCCAAGCTTGAAGATCCTGGAGGTTTCTTCCTACCCTGCACTATTGGAAACCTATTCATCAACAAGGGGATGTGTGATTTAGGAGCAAGCATAAATCTAAGCCCATCTTCTTTAGTAAAAAAGCTTGGCATAGAGGAGGTGAAACCAATACAGATGTCCTTGGAGTTGGTGGACCAATCAGTAGTATATCCTAAAGGACTGATTGAGAACCTTTTAGTTAAGGTTGACAAGTTCATCTATCCTGCAGATTTTGTGATCTTGGATTCTTCAGAAAATGGAAATGACTCCATAATACTTGGTCGACCATTTTTGGCCACTGCTAGAGCCATTGTGGATATAGAGCAGGGAGAGTTAACCCTCAGGATGCATGAGGAGAGTATCACCTTGAAAGTCTTTCAGAATTACAAAGGAATGAAGAAACAAGCAAAACAAGTGGTGACTTCCTTCCAAAGCAAGCAACCGACAAGGCAGTAGAATAGAAAAACAAGCAGTTGCAAGAAGAAAAAGGATTTCAAAAGGAAGCAGGGGTGATAAACAAGAAGGAAGGTATCACAACCCAAGTCACTGTCAAGAAAGAAAGATCAACAAGAAAGAAAAATATGAAGAGCAAGAATAAGGCTCACAAAGGGTGGAAGAATAAGAAAATTCCAACTGAGGGATTTTCCAAAGGTGACAAAGTACAATTAGTATATCAACAGCGAGGAACAGAAGATTATTACACTGTCAACCAAGTACTTTCTCTTGAGCATATGGAAATTGAGCATCAAGGCACACAAAGAAAGCTTACAGTGAGAGGTGACAAGTTGAGACATCACCAACATCAACCACCCTAAAGGGAGTTCAATGTCAAGCTAGTGACAGTAAAAGAGCGCTTCATGGGAGGCAACCCATGGTTTAAGATTTCTATCTTCTCTTTTATTCAATAAGCCATGATTACCTGAGCATGATAGTTGAACGTCCATAAAAAAAAACATGCATACATTGTTTTGAAGCACATGTCAAACTTCAAAGTTTGGTGTACCTTAAGACACCCCCAAGTTCATTTTTCAAAAAAAAAGGGGATTATTCTTGGAACATATGCATAATTCTTTTGATGAAGCATATGACCAAACACTAAGTTTGGTGTCTGCATGTGTAACAATGTTCAAAAGATCATTTCCCAATCATGGACTCAAAACCATACAGAAAGGGATCATGCATCAAATTTTTTTTAAAAATGCATCAATTGTGAAGAACGGTTTGCATTGTTAAGCCATCCCCTCAATAAAAGATAAGTTTGGTGTTCACCAACTTTTAGTACTTTTATTTAGGGATACAATTGATCACAAAAAAATTCAAATAACAATTAAACAAAACAGAACAATTTTTTTTTTTTTTACAAGTTAATGGCTAACGTTCATATTAATATCTAAGACTAGCTGTTTTGGTTTATGTAGATCTCGACAAAAGCAAGGAGGGGCCACGACTAGGACAAGCTAAGAGAGGAATGGTCACATGTTCCTAGGGAGATGTGCCCCTTGGGAAGCAGAACATGCATGCATGCATCATTGAACGCCTAAATGCATGCAGCCAATGGGAGAAGGATCCTCGTCAAAGCCTCAACAATGCATGCAGACCGTCCATTCCATGAATCCCTTAGATGAACAACTCAATCTCAACCTTTCATGAGCACTAACGAGCTCCTTCTTCATTCATTGTGGTTTTGTTGGAAAGCTTGAAGAATCTGCCTATTAATAGCCGTAGCATTAAACGGTTCACACACTCGTTCAAGCTACCTTCATATGAAAACCATAATCCCCTTTACTTCTAAAACCAACATAATTCCCTTCTCTCACAACAGAACCGAACCAAAACTCATCCCAAGCACAACACATACTTCTTCTCTTCTCACTTTTCCTTTCTTTTCACCTCAAATCCAATGGCCTCTTCAAGTTCAAAAAGAAGGCCAGGAAAGGAACCTATGGTAGCCGAACCTCCATCATTTGATGCAAACAAATTTAGATCCCAATTCCATGAAGGGAGATATCATAGGTTCATG
>NC_029777.3:43245257-43270327 GCF_000817695.3 Arachis duranensis | reverse complement strand
GGGAACTCTTATGTGCTCCTCTTGTTGACATCAGTGCAGTCATGATCAGGGAGTTCTATGCAAATGCTGTAAAAGAAAACAGTGCCCCTTACACAAGTTATATCAGAGGAGTTGAAGTGAGTTTTAGCCCAACTGCCATCACAAGGGCCCTCAAGTTGAGAACCATAACTTATGCAGAGCCCAGTTATAAAACCAGATTGCAGATGGAAAACAATCCTGATGAGATCTTGCAAGGGTTATGTGTGGAGAATACAGATTGGGAAAGAGATTCAAAGGGAGTTCCAAGTCACTTGAGAAGGATAAATCTTACTCCTGTGGCCAAGGGATGGTATGAAATAGTGAGCAGATCTATCCTTCCTACTGGAAACGCCTCTTGGGTCACAATCAAACGAGCACTCTTGACATATTGCATCTTACATGGAGGTGAAATCAACCTCGCACAAATCATAGCCGACAGCATCCAAGAGATGGCCAATAGCACAAGCAAATCAAGTGGTCTTGGACATCCAAGTACCATTCTCAGGCTATGTGACAAAGCTAGAGTAATATTTGAAGATGAGGATACAGAAAAAGTGAAAAAGGGAAAAGGAATCACCAAGAAGAGTATGGAGGGAATGAATGAAGAAGAAGATCAAGAAGGGGTGGTAGCTCCTAGACAAAGGAGATCACAAAGAGAGGAAGGACGAAATCAAGCTCATGATGCCATAGATATGAGCCAATTACAAAGATGAATTGAAGAACTATCTCAGCAACTCATGCAGGCTCAACAAAGTCAAAGTCAGGGGGGGCCGAGAGAAATATCTAGAGCCCTATCCAGAATTTAGAGAGCAATATTTGAAAGATAAAGAGGAACGAGAAGCTTGGCAGCATCAAATGGAAGAGAAACAAGAGAGATGGCAACAACAAATGATGACTCAGCAGCAAGAATTTCAAGCACAGATTCTTGAAGGACACAAAGAGCAATACAAAGAATTCAAAGAATGGAGGGGAATATAGTCACAACCTTTATCAATGGAAGAATGTTCATCACACCATGGGAGAAGTTAGATATGCACAAAGAATGGAGAATGATGAAAACATGCAAGCAAGGTTGGAGTACTTGACCCACAATTTGCCAACACTCAATCCTGAGATCAAGCCATTTGAGCAATGCCCTGAATTTGTAGCCAAGCAGCAGGCAAGATCTCATCAATATACTGAGGCAACTTTTAAAAGATTGGAAGAAGTTGGGCTCTCAGGACTCTTAGATTCTGTTTGGGGTAGAAGATGTCCTGGTGAAGAGATCCGAGATTATTCCAAGACAGGGAAGAGAAAGAAGAAAAAGGGAGAATCAAGCAGCAGCCACGACCATTAGAAGGTGGCAAAGTTCTTTCATATTTCCTCTTTCATGTCTCTAATAAGGAGATGCATGTCTGAAACATGATATGCCTCCATCATCTATTTCTTTTTATTCATGCAATTTTTGTTCTTTGTTTTCATTTTAGTTATTTAATAAATAGCGAGAGAAATGCTAAATCTGCATAATGCTTGTTATCCATCACTTAACTTGAAATTTTGTTTTGTTTCCCACATGCTTAAATAAAAGAGGGAGTTAGTGGTGGTATATGTGTTTGATTAAATGCATAACTCATGAAATAATTGTTGCATAATATCATTCTCATTCAAGTGTGAGTTAGCTTGCTGTTACAAAGACTCTTATCAATAATGAAAAAGCCCTTGGGAACAAAAACAGAAAGAAAAGGAAGAAGAAAAAGCCAAAATGGCAAGAAAAACAAAGAATAAAGGTTGGACACCAATAGCTTCGACCCTAGGACATATGCCTGTGGTGTTCTTGTACTAAGATATGCTTGGATGAGTAAATTCTAAGGGGTATTTTAAAACCCGGTCACTTAGATCAACTGATTTGGGATGGCCAATTGAAAGTCCATAATAAAGAGCAACTTAGATACAGAACATTTAGTTATCCAAAGAGCGCAGAAGCGATATTTTTCCATCCACGCGCACGTGCATAAGGCACGCACGCGTGAAGAGCGTTCATGGTGCGAACGGAGCGCTTAGTCAAGAAACGCTGCCAAGGGACGCACACGCATGTAGTACGCGCACGCGTCGATGATGAAGAATGCCAGGGTCGCACACGCACGAAGGACGCTTTGCCGTCGGTGAATGAACGCTGCGTTTAAATTTAGAATGCTGCGTTCCCCTGTTGCTGCAACCAAGTACCAATCCTAACCCACATCATCAGAGACCAAAAACCCCACTCCAAGCACTGAATGAGGAAATTTGAAAGTGTATAAATAGAAAAAAAGTTGATTTCAGAAAGATATTTTTTTGGATCTTCTTTTCATTTTTTCTTTTGAGCTTTCTTTTAGTTATTTTCTTTGAGAATTTATTTTTAGAGTTATAGATCTGAGTTTACTTTCCTTTTTGTTCTTCTTCATCTTTTGCAATTTTTCTTTTCTGTTTTGGTAATAGAGCAATGATGAACTAGACCCCAATTTCATTAGAAGGAGGAGCTCTATTGTAATTCCAATGAATCAATGAAATTCTTCTTCTTCTTAATTCATTCTTGTAGCTATTGGATATCTTCTGTGTTGATTTATAATTCCTCACTCCGGAAGGAGGTTGAATTCAATTGAATGCTTGTGTGAGCCTCGGAAGGGGAATCACTGGCATTATAATTGGAGCTCTATCCTTCACTACTCTCTTGATCAACACCATTCGGGAGGAATTGAGATCTTGAGAGTTAGTGTGGCTTATGGATGAGAGATTTGCACTTAACCATTTCTCATGACAATTAGATCAAGGAATTGGCAAGATTGATTGTGATTTGAGATATTGGATTGCCAAGGAATTGAGATCCATTCAATTTCAATCCACCATAGATCTACCAAATGATTGAGAAAGGAGTTGAAATTAATTTGATTCAGGGAGGATTACAGTACCTCCAATCCCTGATGAAGCACTTATTCTTTGAATTTCTTCCACTGTGATTTCTCTACACTTGCTACAATTTATATTGTTTAGTTCTGTCTTGATTCCCAAAACCTAAATCCCTTTGTTATTCATGCAATTTAAGTTTTCTTGCCGTTTAATATTTCTATACTTTTAATTCCTGCACTTTAAGATTCAGTCATTTAATTTTCTTGCAACTTAAGATTCAGTTCTTTTTAATTTCTTGCACTTTTAGTCACAGTCATTTTATCTTTCTACCATTTACTTTCTTGTCAATTTACATTCTGCCTTTTAGAATTCATGTTATTTCCTTTCTGTCATTCCAATTCATCAATATTAGCATAACTAAATTCATCACCTAACTAAAGTTGCTTAATCCATCAATCCCTGTGGGATCGACCTCACTCTTGTGAGTTATTATTACTTGATGCAATCCAGTACACTTGCCGGTTAGATTGTGCAGAAATCTATTTTCATGCCATCAAGTTTTTGGCACAGTTGCTAGGGATTTATTTAGATTGACAATGATTACGTAAGGTGATAATCTAGATTAAGCATTTTTCTTTTATTTTTGTTAAGCACACTAACTATTTGAGATTTTGTTTCTACTAATGTTAACTGCACTCAAGCAACAGAGTGCTCTGTTTGTATTTTGTGTTGTTTTGGTTGTATGCCAAGAGGAAGAAGAGGTGATTCTACCTCTTTTGATTCTGAACCAAAGAGGACATTCTTGAGACTAAGAAGATAAGCAAGAGGGAAGGGGGTTATTGGAGAAGAATCAGAAGAAGAAGATCAAGAGATGGAGGGTAACATCCCTAACCCACCTGAGAATGTGGCTAACAACAATGGCCAACCTCATAGAAGAATTCTAGCCTCCTACACTATCCCTAACCCAAGAAACTGTGGCAGTAACATCCTAACTCCCAATGTCCATGCCAATAATTTTGAACTCAAACCCCAACTTATCACTCTAGTTCAAAATAATTGTCAATATGGAGGAAGTGCTGCTGAGGACCCAAACCAACATCTCTCTGTGTTCTTAAGAATTTGTGACACTATTAAAACCAATGGAGTCTATGCTAACATCTATAAGCTATTGTTATTCCCATTTTCATTGAGAGACAAAGCCACACACTGGTTAGAAACATTCCCAAAAGAAAGCATCACTAATTGGGATGATCTAGTCAGTAAATTCCTAGCCAAATTTTATCCCCCTCAAAGAGTCATCAAATTAAAAACTGACGTGCAAACCTTCAGGAAATAAGAAGGAGAGTCATTGTATGAAACTTTGGAGAGGTATAAAACATTGATTAAGAGATGTCCAGAGGGAATGTTTAGTTAATGAGTTGAGCTGCAAAAATTCTATGATGGCTTGTCCTTGAGTTCAAGGAAAGCCTTGGACTATTCTTCAGGAGGATCATTACAAATGATGAAAACTGCTCAAGAGGCACATAATCTTATAGACATGGTGGCCAACAATGAGTACTTCTACTCTTTTGAAAGGCAACCAGCTCCAAAGAGAGGTGTATTTGAGCTTGAAGGAGTTGATACAATCTTGGCTCAAAATAAGACTATGCACCAACAACTTTAACAACAAATTGAAATGATGTCAAAGAAGATGGATGGCTTACAACTTGCAGCAATGAGCACAACAAATTAACCATCAGTGGTATGAGGACAACAAGAAGAGAGCTATGAAGAGCAACAGCCGGAACAAGTTCAATACATGCACAATCAAGGAGCCAGACAGAATGACTTCCATGGAGACACTTACAACTCATCTTGGAGAAACCACCCCAATTTGAGGTGGGAAGAGAACCAAAACCAGCAACCTTGGCAAAGAAACTCAAACCAAAACAACTCGAGAAACACAAACCATCAAAACCGTCAAAACACTAACCAAAACCAATATAGCAAACCACAAAACAATCAACTCCCATCCAACTACTATCCACCCAATAACCCCTCAGCTAACCAAAATAACTTTCACCCACCATCTACATCCCACAATCAACCACAACCACCCCAAGAATCCCAAAGAATCTCCAACTTGGAGATGATGATGGAGAAAATGATCAAGCATCAAGAATTGGCCAACAAGAACCATGAAGCTTCACTGAGGAATCTAGAGAGACAAATTGGCCAATTGTCCAAGCAAACAATTGCTGATAGGCCGCCCAATGCACTACCCAGTGATACCATTCCCAATCCCAAGGAAGAATGCAAAGCAATCCAATTAAGGAGTATAAAAACTTTGGAGAATGACATTGGTAGCAAGAAGCAAGTAGAAGAAGACAAGCATGACCAAGATATGTCTAATAAAAAGGAGGAGGAACCACAAGCCTCAAAGAAGGGAAAACAAGTCATGGAGGAGCATCCACAAGAACAGAAGAAAGCGGAGAAACCGTACACTCCTCCCATTCCATATCCTCAAAGGTTCAAAAGAGAGATTAAAGACCAACAATTTTTCAAGTTTTTGGACATTTTTAAGAAGCTGGAAATCAATATCCCACTTGCTGAAGCGTTGGAGCAGATGCCTCTAAATGCAAAATTCCTCAAGGAGCTCATCAATAAGAAGAGGAGCTGGGATGAAAAGGAAACTATGATCTTCACCCAAGAATGCAGTGTTGTGATTTAAAAAGGCTTGCCACCAAAACTTAAGGATCTTGGAAGTTTCTTTCTATCATGTATCATTGGCAACATGTCAATTGATAAAGCTTTGTGCGACTTAGGCTCAAGCATCAACTTAATGCCACTCTCCATGATAAGAAGGCTATCCATTAAAGAAGTGAAGCCTATAAAAATATTTTTGCAATTAGCCGATAGGTCACTTATCAGACCCACTGGAGTTGTAGAGAACTTGTTGGTAAAAGTTGGGAAATTCATCTTCCCTGCTGACTTTATCATTTTAGATATGGAAGAAGAGGGAAACAACTCAATTATCCTAGGGAGACCTTTCTCAGCCACAGCAAGAGCTATTATCGATGTAGAAAAAGGTGACATGATCCTCAGGGTGCATGATGAGCAAATGATCATCAATATTTTCAAAGCCATGCAATACCCCCCTGAGAAAGCACAACACATGAAAGTAGAAATGATAGAAGATCTGAGGAATTGTTTGAAGCCCACGGGCAAGAAGAACAAGGAGAAGAGATAGAAGCAGTTCAAGATGTCTCAGAGGAACAAGTGATCAAAATTTCCTCTAAATGCAAGACAGAGAAAAGCCAAAACAAGAATTGAAGCCTCTGCCTCCACATCTTAAATATGCATTCCTTGGTGAAAAGGATAGCTTTCCAGTGATCATTAACTCTGCCTTTAGTGAAGAAGAAGAAGGAAAACTCTTTGTTGTATTGAAAGCTCACAAAGATGTATTAGGATGGACCATTGATGACTTGAAGAGCATAAGCCCTGCCATATGCATGCACAAGATACTTTTGGAGGACAATTCTAAGCCAATAGTGCAACCTCCGAGAAGGCTAAACCCCACAATAAAAGAAGTTGTTCAGAAAGAAGTAATAAAGTTATGGAATGCTCGGATCATTTATTTAATTTCCGACAACTCATGGGTAAGCCCAGTTCAAGTGGTGCCAAAGAAAGGTGGGATGATTGTCATTGTTAATGAGAAGAATGAGCTCATTCCCACAAGAACAGTGATAGGGTGGAGGATGTGTATTGATTATAGAATGTTGAATAATGCCACAAGGAAATACCACTTTCCCTTCCCCTTCATTGACCAAATGCTTGAAAGGTTGGCCGACCATGCTTATTGCTGCTTCCTGGATGGATACTCTGGTTACAATCAAATAGTGGTTGACCCCATGGATCAAGAGAAAACCTCATTCACTTGTCCCTTTGGAGTCTTTGCATATAGAAGAATGCCATTCGGGTTGTATAATGCTCCAGTTACCTTTCAGAAATGCATGTTATCACTCTTCTCAGATATGGTAGAAAAATTTATTGAAGTCTTTATGGACGAATCTCTATTTTTGGTGATACTTTCAATGCTTTCTTGCATCATCTTACCCTAGTCTTAAAAAGGTGCCAAGAAACCAATTTGGTTTTAAATTGGGAAAAATGCCATTTCATGATACCCGAAGGAATTGTTCTTGGTCACAAAGTTTCAAAAAAAGGGTATAGAAGTTGACAAGGAAAAAGTAGAAATTATAGAGGAACTTCCTGTACCAACTAATGTGAGAGCTTTTAGAAGTTTTCTAGGGCATGCTGAATTCTATAGAAGATTCATCAAAGATTTTTCCAGAATAGCTAAACCACTAAGTAATTTGCTGGTGGTTGATAATCCTTTTGTTTTTGATAAAAGCTGTAAGCATTCCTTTGAAACTTTAAAAATCAAACTCACAACAGCACCAATCATCACACCCCAAGATTGGAAATTATCTTTTGAACTCATGTGTGATGCAAGTGACCATGCAATTGGTGCTGTGTTGGGACAAAAGAAGGGCACCCTGCACCATTTCATCTACTATGCAAGCAAAGTATTGAATAAAGCACAGAAAAATTAAACAACAATAGAGAAGGAATTACTAGCTGTTGTTTATGCATTTGATAAGTTTATACCATACTTGATTGGATCTAAAATTGTGGTTTATACCGATCATGCTGCCCTTAAGTATTTGATGTCAAAACAGGATGCCAAACCAAGGCTCATTAGATGGATATTACTTTACAAGAGTTTGACATAGAGATAAAGGATAGAAAAGGGAGTGAGAATCAAGTTGCTGATCACTTATCAAGGCTGCCACAAGGAACAAATCAAGAGGCTGCTCAACCAGTGAATGAAAGCTTCCCAGATGAACATCTCTTGCAAATTCAAAAAGCTCCTTAGTTTGCTGACATTGCAAACTACAAGGTTAGAAGGAAGATCCCTCAAGAATTCACTAAGCAACAAGTGAAGAAGTTGCTCAATGAAGCTAGAAAATTCTTGTAGGATGAACCATTCTTGTTCAGAAGATATCCAGATGGGATGATTAGAAGGTGTATCCCTGAAAATGAGATGAGAGACATATTGTGGCACTGTCATGGTTCAGTTTATAGTGGATATTTTGGGCCAGAGAGAACAGTAGCTAAAGTGCTTCAAAGTAGATTTTATTGGCCAACAATATTCAAAGATGCTAGAGAATTTGTCCACCAATGCAATGAATGTCAAAGAACTGGATGATTGACAAGGAGGAATGAATTGCCTCAAAACTACATTCTGGAAGTAGAACTCTTTAATCTTTGGGGTATAGATTTTATGGGCCCCTTTCCTCTATCCTATTCCTTCAAATACATTCTGGTAGCAGTGGAGTATGTCTCAAAATGGGTGTAAGCCATGGCAACAATTACATGTGATGCACCAATTGTTCTTCAATTCCTTAAGAGACACATATTCACCAGATATGGGGTACCTAAGGGTCTTATTAGTGACGGTGGTGGCCATTTTTGCAACAGACAAATGGAGAAATTGCTTCACAAATATAGGGTAATTCATACGGTGGCTTCACCTTATCACCCCCAAACCAATGGCCAAGCTGAGCTGGCTAACAAAGAGCTGAAGAGGATTTTAGAAAAGACAGTGGGAATCACAAGGAATGATTGGGCAAGAAAATTAGAAGATGCTCTCTGGGCATACAGGACAGCATTCAAAACTCCTATTGGGAAATCACCTTTTCAATTGCTGTATGGAAAATCCTGTCACCTTCCTGTGAAGCTAGAACACAAAGCCTATTGGGCCACTAAACTTCTAAATCTTGACTCTCAAGCAGCAGGAGAGAAAAGACTACTACAACTGAATGAGTTGGATGAGTTCAGGTTGGAAGCCTATGAGAATGCTAAGATATACAAGGAAAAGGCTAAGAGATGGCATGACAAGAGAATCTCAAAGAAAGAGTTCAAACCAGGACTGCAAGTGCTCGTGTATAACTCTAGACTCAAGGTTTTCCTTGGAAAACTCAAGTCCAAATGGACTGGCCCCTACTTAGTGACAAAGGTCCTCCCTTATGGAAGCCTTGAACTTCTAAATGAAGCCACAAAGGACATCTTCATAGCAAATGGTCACAGAGCAAATCATTATTTAGGAGGCCCTAGGAACAAAGAGGAAAGTATCCATGAGCTGGGATGAACAAGAATGAAGGAAGTCAAGCTAATGGCATTAAAAGAGCGCTTGTTGGGAGGCAACCCAACCGGAGGTAGTTTTCTTTCCTTAGCTATTTAAATAAAAAGGGGGGTTAAGTATGTTTATCTGCATTGCAAGGAGTTAAGTTTGGAGTTGCACACCAAAATAATTTAAGAGTAAATGTGTGGTCCTAAGTTTGGTGTTCCACCAAAAAGTTCATTAAGAACACATTACACCCTTCTGCAAGATTAATCACTAACTCCAAACAATCAGAGAAACTACTTGACACTTGTTTAGTTTCTAGATTATATTTTATTTTCTTTAAAAGCACAAGCTTTCATCTAAAGCATAACAGACAGTGGCAAGGAACTAAGTTTGGTGTTCACACACCAAAAGTAAGTTCAAAAGCCTACAAACATTCATGCATGATTAACTATTTTTCAAGGGCTTGGAGAACAAGCAACTTCCACTGTCATTGTAGAAAATTATTCAGCTTTTTGGGAGGACTGTACATCATCAAGAAAAGCACAAAAGTCGAGAAGGATGATGAAAGACTTAGCAAGAAATCTCCAAAAGGTTGTATTGTTAAGTGATTGTCTCATATTAAAAACTGATATGATTCGAAGTGATATTGTACCCCTATCTGTCTGCTTAGTATCACTTTTATGTAGTTCAATAACTGAGATATTTGACGCATTACAGCACCATACTCTTGAAAATTGCTTGCACTCAATATTTAAAAAATGCATCAAAGAACAAGTCTTTGAAGAGAAGGATTGAGGAATCAAAAATATATTTTGAGGCAAGCAAAAGATTAAGAGAAGTGGTGGTTCTAGTTATATCATTGTGTATTGAGGTTGCCTGTTTATGTAAACTTGCATGAGAGCTCATAGGCAGGAAATAAAATTCGACGAAATGTTGTGGAGATTTTCAAACATTTATTGATCCAAGAAATAGCAACAAAAGGAAATAAAAGAAACAGCAAAAACAAAAGAACATGGCAAAAGGCTCTGAGCATCAATTACTACGAGGAAAAAGAAAGAAATAAGAACTCAAAGAGTTACTATCCTGGTTAAATGCTTGTGGTAGAATTGTGCCAAAGAGAGAGGCTTGAGCAAGTAAATACTAAGGGGTGCTTTAACACTTAATACCTTAAAACCAACTGGTTTGGGAGTATTGATTGAAAGCTTGTCTAAAGAGCCGCTTTGAGACATGACACTTAGAGTTAATGCCAAAACACATAAACTATGAGCTGCTTCAAGGTGATTACCTATGGAGAGATCTCCATGATATCATTTGAATGAAAATCCTACGATCTAAGACTTCCAAGATGTAGGGACTAGTAAGCACTGAAGCCCTTGCATGAGCATATAATTTAGAGTTCACCCCACTGTCACTTAATCACCTCACTCACAAAGCATTACAAGTTATTCTTCAATCCATTCCATTTAAAAGAACCTTTGTGCATAATTCTTTTCTTGCTTGGGGACAAGCAAGGTTTAAGTTTGGTGTTGTGATGACAAGTGATCTTATGCTAGTTTTACTAGCATTTTTCCTTGCTTTTATTAGGTTTATTACACTTTCTTGCACAATAAGTAAGTGATTGGAGTAGAATTTCATGTTGATCTTGACTCAATCAAACATTGTTAATTTTATGCAAAATCATGAGATTTATGCACAATCTAGTTGATTATCATGAACCTTATGATTTTGGTGAGACTTTGATTTCTTGTTTAATTAATGGCAGGTGAAAAATTGATGAAAAGAAAAAGCAAAGAAGCAAGGTGCAGTCGAACGCTGTGTTCATTTGATGAACGTTACGTTCACATTCGACGTGCACGCGTACAAGACGCCTCCGCGTGGAAAAGCAATTTTGGAAATCCATGCGTAGGCGCGCATGGTGCGCACGCGTGGATTGAGGATCAGCGTTCACCAACAACGAACGCTACGTTCATTTTGAGTGAACGCCTGTGATACTTTCAGAATTTGAAATTGAAGATGGGCATCGACGCGCACGCGTGCATGATGCGCACGCATCGATGTGACGATAGTGGTGGATTGGCACACACGAGTACAAGACACTGGAGCGCAGAAGCGATATTTTGCCATCCACGTGCACGCGCACAAGGCGTGCACGCGTGAAGAGTCTTCATGGCGCGAATGAAGCATTTAGTCAACCAACGCTGGCAAGCGATGTGCACGCATGTAGTACGTGCACGCATCGATGATGAAGAATGCCAGGGATGCACACGCACGAAGGACGCTTTCCCGTCGGTGAATAAATGCTGCGTTCAAATTCAGAACGCTACGTTCCCTGGAGCTGGAACCAAGTACCAATCCTAACCCACTTCATCAAAGGCCAAAAAGCCCACTCCAAGCACTGAATGAGGAAATTTGAAAGTGTATAAATAGAAGAAAATTTGATTTTAGAAAGAGATCTTTTTGGATCTTCTTTTCATTTTTTCTTTTGAGCTTTCTTTTAGTTCTTTCCTTTGAGAATTTATTTTTAGAGTTATAGATCTGAGTTTACGTTCCTTTCTGTTCTTCTTCATCTTTTGCAATTTTTCTTTTCTATTTTGGTAATAGAGCAATAATGAACTAAACCCCAATTTCATTAGAGGGAGGAGCTCTATTGCAGTTCCAATGAATTAATAAAATTCTTCTTCTTCTCAATTCATTCTTATAGCTATTGGATATCTTCTGTGTTGATTTAGAATTCCTCACTCCGGAAGGAGGTTGAATTCAATTGAATGCTTGTGTGAGCCTCGGAAGGAGAATCACTAGCATTAGATTTGGAGCTCTATCCTTCACTACTCCCTTGATCAACACCATTTGTAAGGAATTGAGATCTTGAGAGTTAGTGCGGGTTATGGATGAGAGATTTGCACTTAACCTCTTCTCGTGACAATTAGATCAAGGAATTGGCAAGATTGATTGTGATTTGAGAGATTAGATTGCCAAGGAATTGGGATCCAATCAGATTTAATATTCCATAGATATACCAAATCATTGAGAAAGGAGTTGAAACCAATTTGATTCAGGAAGGATTACAGTACCTCCAATCCCTGATGAAGCACTTTTTCTTTGAATTCCTTCCATTGTGATTTCTCTGCACTTGCTGTAATTTATATTGTTTAGTTATGTCTTGATTCCCAAAACCCAAATCCCTTTGTTATTCATGCAATTTAAGTTTCCTTGCCATTTAATATTTATGTACCTTTAATTCCTGCACTTTAGGATTCAGTCATTTAATTTTCTTGCAACTTAAGATTCAGTTCTTTTTAATTTCTTGCACTTTATGTCACAGTCAATTTAGCTTTCTGCCATTTACTTTCTTGTCAATTTACATTCTGCCTTTTAGAATTCCTGCTATTTCCTTTCTGTCAATCCAATTCATCAATATTAGCATAACTAAATTCAACACCTAACTAAAGTTGCTTAATCCATCAATCCCTGTGGGATCGACTTCACTCTTATGCGTTATTATTACTTGATGTGACCCGGTACACCTGCCGGTTAGATTGTGCTGAAATCTATTTTCACGCCATCAAATTTTTGGCATCGTTTCCGGGGATTGATTTAGATTGACAATGATTACGTAAGGTGATAATCTAGATTAAGCATTTTTCTTTTATTTTTGTTAAGCACACTAACTATTTGAGATTTTGTTTCTAGTAATCTTAACTGCACTCAAGCAACAGAGTGGTCTATCTGTATTTTGTGATATTTTGGTTGCATGCCAAGAGGAAGAAGAGGTGATTGCACCTCTTTTGATTCTGAACCGGAGAGGACATTCTTGAGACTGAGAAGAGAAGCAAGAGGGAAGGGAGTTATTGGAGAAGAATCAGAAGAAGAAGATCAAGGGATGGAGGGTAACCTCCCTAACCCACCTGAGGATGTGGTTAACAACAATGGCCAACCTCAGAGAAGAGTTCTAGCCTTCTACACTATCCCTAACCCAAGAAACTGTGGCAGTAGCATCCTAACTCCCAATGTCCATGCCAATAATTTTGAACTCAAACCCCAACTATGCCAGCACTCTCCTCTCTTGTGGTGCATGATTTCCAGCACCTTCCCCAGCATGATTGTGAACCTCTTCCTCCATGACAACATCAAGACCCTCTTCTAACTCTTCTTCTCCAACTACTCCCTTGCCTCTTGCTTCCCTCTTTAATCTAAGGAAGGTCCTCTTTGGTTCACTGTCAAAAGAGGTTGAAGCTCCTCTTCTACTTGTCATACAAGTGTCCAAATAGATAGCAAACAACAAGTGAAATTTCCACAGTTAATAGAAAAGTGTGGTTAGAGAAATTAAGGCAATTAATTAAACAGTTAGTGAGTCAGTGGATTAGTTTTGCTGGAAAGTAATGAAATAAAGAAAAACAACTTAAAATTGTAGAAAATAAATGTAAACAACTGAAATTGAAACTTAATCAAAAGAAAAGAAAAATTGCTCAATCTAGTTATCCCCCAATTTAGAAATTGTCAATACAAAACCAATCCTTAGCAACAGTGCCATAAACTTGATTCACCAAAAACTTGTCTTGCAACAAATTTCCTACCGGCAAGTGCACCGAATTATCATTAAGTAAAAACTCACAGTAGAGTGAGGTCGAATCCCACAGGGATCGATTGGTTGATTAACTTTAATTGGAGAATTGTGCTAGTTGAACAAAATCAGAATGGAATTGAAGATTGCAGAATGTAAATTGACAGGAAACTTAAAGTGCAAGAAATGTAAATGACATAATTTAAATTGGCAAAAAGGAAATTGTAGGTAATTAAAGTGTAGAAGCTTAAATTGCAAGAAAGTAAAAGGGAATAGGGTTGCTAAGCATCATCACAAATTGCAAAATTAAAAGAATGGGTAAGAACAGAAGTGGGAAAGCTCATTGGGGTCAGGAGATGTCATAATCCTCCAGATTAAATTCATTTTCATCTCTTCCTCAATCAATGCATTCATTGATCTTCTTGGCAACCTTAAGTGATTAAATCCTAATTCCTTGGCAATCTAATCTCTCTAAGCATGAACAATTGCCCAATTTCTTGATTTAAGTGCTCATGGGAAGAGATGAAGTTCGGTCACTAATTATACCACACAAATTCATAGATCAAAGTATTTGTAGGATTACATGTCAATATATCCATCCAAACCCCAATCTAATCTAATGTGAGAAAGCAATTCTAGCATGATCTCTTCATTCCTCTTCCAAGGTTCAGAGGAGATCCAATTATAAATAGCTTCTTTCCCAAGACAACTATCCAATTAGATGAAGAACGAAAGCTTTATAGCAAAATCAAGAGAAAAGAAAGAAGAAGAATAATGAAAACTAATATTGATCCATTGAATTACACAGAGCTCCCTAACCTGATGAAAATGGATTTAGTTCATCATAGCTCAATTCAAATTACAGAGAAGAAAAGTGCAGAAAAAAAAAGCAAAAGGAGAGTACAAAGAAGATGGAATTTTCTCCAATTGGGTTTCTGACTATCTAACACCTATCTAACTTAAACTCTAGGCTATTTATACACCTTCTTCAATTCATCTTCAATTCATCTGGATTGGGCTTTTGGCCTTTGTTGAAGTTGATTGGATTGGCTCCCAATGCATTTGAGAAGAGAGAGGTGCCAATGGTGCATCTCTGATATCCATGTTGGAGTCAACGTCTTTGGGCAAACATTGAGTCAAACGTTCTTAGGAGAAAATGGGTTCTGAGTGCTGCAATCAACGTTTGACTCAACGTTGGGGTGCCAACGTTCGCCTATCCATGCGTGCGCGTCAATGCGCTTTTTTCAAAATCCAGAATTGAGCTTCATATCACGCACGTTGGCATCAGTGTTGGACTGGCAATGTTCCTGCTAACGTTGGCCTATCCACGCGTGCGCGTTACCTACGTGCGTGCGCGTTAGGACCAGGATGCACATCCACGCGTGCGCGTGGATGCAAGTTCCCCAATTCCAGTATTTGAAAGCTTTTCGAAGACGTTGGCCTCAGTGTTGGACTAGCAATGTTCCCTCCAACGCTGGCTTATCTACGCGTGTGCGTTACCTATGCGTGCTCATGGATTGTCAAAATTCATGATCCATGCGTGCGCGTGTAGCACGCGTATGCGTCGCCACAATTTTCCAACGTTCCCTCCAAAGTTGGCACCAGAATTATGCAGACTTATGCTCTGTCTCTTCATCCAACGTTTGACGCAACGTTGGTGGTCCAACTTTGGCCACCAACATTGCTTCTCCTCCTTCTTTCCATGGCCATTCATCAACTTCCTTCCATGCCTTTCTTCACCTATCATCAAGTAATAATGCATCAAAGCCTTGCGAATATCGCAAGAGATTGCATCATTCTTAGTACACAAGTAATTATGGCATAAATCTCATTAAAAAGCATCAAATTAACTATGTTTGAATGAATCCAGGTGTGTATGAATCCAAATGCTTACTTATTGCACAAGAAAATGCATAAAACTAATTAAAATAAAAGAAAAAGGCTAGTGAAACTAGCTTAAGATGCCTTGGCATCATACTACTTGAATGACCCAGTGCACTTGCTGGTATAACAACACGAAAGTGTGGGGATTCGTGCTATGACCTTTGACAAGGCTCTTTGTGACCAAAGGTCAAGCATCAACCACATGCCACTCTCTGTAATGGAGAAGCTGTTAATCCTTGTGGTACAAGCTGCACACATCTCATTAGAGATGGCAGATAAGACAATGAAAAAGCTATATGGCTTAGTAGAGGATGTCTTAGTGAAGGTTGAAAACCACAACATCCCTGCAAACTTTATTATCTTAGAAATTGGAGAGGATGAGGATGACTCTGTCATCTTTGGAAGGTCTTTCCTAGCCACTGCCAATGCTATCATTGATGTGGCTATGGGAGAACTGACCTTACAATTAGGGGAGAACCCTAACTTATTCAAGATGCCTCATCCCAATTCTCCATCTAAAAGAGAGATAACTGTACAACACTTAGTGTTGCAACCCTCTCTTTCTGTGCAGAGCTTTATTGAGCCCCCAAACTTCAATTCTAAGTTTGGTATTGGGCAGCCATCAACAAGCTCTAAGCACAAAGGTACTAAGAAGAAAGTACTTAAAGGCTGGAAGGACAAGAAAGTCCCAACTGAAGGCCTCTCACCTGGTATAAGAGTTGTCTTCACTAAGAAGCCAGTTTTACCACATACAGTGAGTCGTGTCCTGTCTTTAGAGCATGCAGAGCTCATTTATGAGAAGACAGAAAGAAAGTTCACTCTAAGGGGTGAAAATTTGAGCCCATACTCACCTCCGTAAGGAGCTAATCGTCAAGTTAGTGACGTTAAAGGAGCGCTTGTTGGGAGGCAACCCAACCTTAATTAGTTATTTCATTTTTTGTTTTGTTTTTCTTTTAGCATCATGATCATATGCAGCAATCAAAACAGAGATAGAATTCACAACAGTGAAAACAGAACACTCTGGATGGAGTGTTAAAGTTGAACGCCAGCTAGGGTATTCCTGATGGGCGTTCAACGCCCCTCTTGCGCAGCATTGCTGGAGTTGAACGTCAGGCAGGGAGCAGCCCCTGGGCGTTCAAACGCCAGTGCAAGAGAGCAGGAAATTTGGAATTCCCTAACCTCTCAAGACCAGTGGGTCCCACAGAAGCTCCACTACCCCATCTTCTTCTACCCTTTTCTTCCCAATTGTTCATATTTTCTCGAGGACGAGCAAAACTCTTAAGTTTGGTGTTGTAAAAGCTTTGCTTTTTGACTTCTACCACTCCTAAGTATGGCACCAAAAACTGATGAAATCTCAAGGAAGAAAAAGAGAAAGGCATTTGCCCCAATAAGAAGAAGATGAAGCAAACAAGAAAGCATGCACATGAGCCTATGCAGCAGCCTTAATAAAGACAAAAAAGTGATATTAAAGAGATCAAACACTACATGGGATCCTCAAGGAAGAGCACTAGCCACCATCATTCAGGTGGATTCGTTCTCTTCTACTCCTTTCCTATTATTTTTTTGTTTTTTGTTTGTTTATTTATCTGTTTTCTTATTCTTATTGCATGATCATTTGCATCGATGTCTTAAAGATGTAAAATGTTCCATATATCTATCACTTGGCTTAAAAGTAAATTTTTATTGAAAACAATTGAGAGATACATGATTTTCGAGTTTTATAATAAGATTAGTTTAATTATTTTGATATGTTGGCATTGCTTTTGTTTTCTGAATGTATGAATGAATAGTGCATATTTGAAGTTGTGATTTTAGAATGTTGGCTCTTGAAAGAATAAGAAAAAAAGTATTATTGGTAATCTGAAAAATCTCCAAAATTGATTCCTGAAGCAAGAAAAAGCAGCAAAAAGAAAAAGAAAAAGCTTGCATGCGGAAAAAAGAGCAAAAATGCGAAAAAAATAATAAAAAGAAAAAAAAGCAAGCAGAAAAAGCCAATAGCTCTTTAAACAAAAAGGCAAGAGCAAAAATCCAATAACCCTTTAAACCAAAAGGAATGGGTAAAAAGGCCCAAGGCTTTGTGCATCAGTAGTTAGGAGGGCCCAAAGGAATAAAATCCTGTCCTAAGTGGCTCAATCAAGCTGCCCTAAACCATGTGCTTGTGGTGTAAAAGGAGTGTGCTTAAGAACTATGGACACCTCTATCTGGGGACTCTAGCAAAGCTGAGTCACAATCTGAAAAGGTTCTCCCAGGTAAATTGTCTATGGCATGAATGTATCCGGTGGTAATACTGGAAAACAGAGTGCTTAGGGTCACAGCCAAGACTGTAAAAGCTGTGTTCAAGAATAAAAAAGAACTTAACTAGGAGAATCAATAATATCATCTAGATTCTAAGTTCCTAAAGATGCCAACCATTCTAAGTTTCAATGGATACTGAGATGCCAAAACTATTCAGAAGCAAAAAGCTAGTATGCCCGCTCATCTGATTATAAATAAGCTTGATTTGAAACTTTGCAATTTATTGTATCTTAATTTTCTTTTCTATCCTACAGTAAATTCTCTGTATTGCAAGGAGCTAAGTTTGGTGTGCCACACCAAAACAATCCAAAGGGTGAAAGTGTACTTCTAAGTTTGGTGTTCCACCAAAGATTTCATTAAAGAACACAGTGTAACCCTCAGCATGACTAGTCACCAGCTCCAACCAATCAGGGAACTTACTTAACAATTATTTGCTTTCTAGTTTATAGTCGTTTTATTAATAAAAGCACATGAGGTTTCTGCATGTATACAATCTGCTTCATTAGGCAAGGTACTAAGTTTGGTGTTCACACACCAAATTAAGTTCAAGAATTCACAAGCATACATGCATGCTAACTATTTTTCAAGTGTTTTGGGAACACGCAACTTCCAATAACTTGCAGGAATTCAATCAATATCTTGGAAAAATGAGACACCATCATCCGAGGAGACAAAGAAGGATGCAAAAGCTATGGATGATGATGACAAAGGGAGAGCTAGAAGGCACCACCAAGAGGTTGTATTGTTACTTAATTCCATCTGCTTTGGAATGTTTAAATTGGAAATCTCAATGTTCCCATGTTGATAGTCAATTTTAGCTTTAGTCATTTGGAATTCCGCATGATTAAATGTTGCAATAAGTATGCTAGCCTAAGTGTGTGTGCTCTCACTGTCACTCGATTAAATGCTTGTCTTGTCCCCTGAGTCTTTTCAATTTCAATAAAAGAAATGTTTGAACCAGAGGTGGAATAGTTCCTTTTTAGCAAGGATTGACATAATAGCAAGTGGTGGTATGTGTGTTTGATTGTGTGGTAACTCACTCACAATGAATAAAAGGATAGATTGTTTCCATTTTAGTATAAACTAGCATGTTTTCTATGAATCTTAATAAATAAAAGTCATTGGGTAAAAAAAGGAAACAAACAAAAAGAAAGAAAAAGAAAAGCCAAAAATGGAAGCAAAAACAAAAGAAAATAATGAATAAGGCTAGACACCAATAGCTTGGACCTTAGGAGATATGCATGTAGTGTCTGTGTACTATGATCTGCTTGGATGACTAGGTTCTATGGAGTGCTTTAACAATTGGTAACTTGGGTTAACTAACCCGGGATTATCAACCGAAAGTCCATTATCAAGAGTAACCTAGTTACAAGATATTTAGCAACCCAAAGAGGTGCTGGGCATCAATGTTCTAAGAAGAATTGTAATCCAAGTGTCTGTAGTGAATAATGTGTTAAGTACAAATGAGCTAAGAAAATGCTATAACAAATGACACTGATCTAAAGTTTACAGGAAAAAGAAAATGAAGAAAAGCAACTACCAAGGATAAGTAAATAATAAGAGATAATAGCAGTATGTTAATTGATGCTTGAAGGAGACATTCTATGCTTAAAGATCTATATGAAGCTAGCTACTGCATTATTTGCATAACACCCCATGAGCTACTAATAATGCTTTGTTGATATGAACATCCCCTTCTGTTTCATTATTTCTTCTTAATAATTCAGTACTTGCATAGGGACAAGCAAGATTTAAGTTTGGTGTTGTGATGCCAGGGCATCTTAGGCTAGTTTCACCAGCCTTTTTCTTTGATTTTAATAGGTTTTATGCACTTTTTTGAGTTATAAGTAAGCCATTCGGGTAGAAATTCATGCATACCTATATTTATTCAATTATGATTAGTTTAATGCAATTTCATGAGAATTATGCTATAACTATGATTAGAATTCTCATGACTTTAGCAAGGCTTTGATGCATGTATTGGTTGATGATAGGTGAAAGAGAGTATAGAGGAAGGTTGAAGAATGAGCATGTAAAGATGGAGAAGAAGTAACGTTGGTGGCCAAGTTGGACCACCAACATTGACTCAAATGTTCAAAGAGAAATAGAGCACTTCTCTGTAAATACTGCTGATGGTCACGTTTGAGGTAGCGTTGGACATCCAACATTACCCACAATGTGGTGATGAAAAATTCAATTCTGGAGCTAAGTGAATTTTGAATGACGCGTACGCGTGAAAAAGTAAAATTTAATAGCGTGCGTCACGCGCACGCGTGGAATGGCAAAAATAACCATCCATGCGTACGCGTGGATCAAGCGTACATGTCAAAATCAAACGTTGGAGGTCCAACGTTACCTTAAACGATAACCTCCAACGTCCACGATGCTCAGCTTAGAATTCAGATTTGAAAATTTTGAATCGACGCGTATGCGTGGATGAAAAAAACACCAATGCACGCGCAAGCGTGGAGTATACGTACGCGTGAAAAAGCTAATGTTGGAGGAAACGTTGGGTGTCCAACGCTGAAGCCAACGTCCCCTACTTTGTTTTAAAACTACAAAATGAAGATCTTGCATCCATGCGCACGCGTGAAGCACGCGTACGCATGGCTAAGAATTTTTTACCCTTTTGCGCCGAAGCGCAAGGTACGCGTACGTGTGAGTTAGCTGACGTTGGCCCTCCAACGTTGAATCAAACGCCAATGACAGCAAGCTTTATGGTTTTTCTGGTTTTATTCTACATGGTGTTTGAGTCAACATTTATCCTCAAACGTTGACTCAAACGTGAAGCATCAGGATTCAAATTTTACACAGATCTCTTCTCAACACCAAGTGCAACCAATTGGAGCTATTTTCAACCCAATTTCATCAAGGCCAAAAGCCCAATTTAGAGATTGAAGATCAATGGAAGAGAGTGTATAAATAGATTAGAATTTAAGTTAGAAGGGGGCTTTTACCATTTTTTAGCTGGGCACGAGTACCTTTTATTTTTCTCTATTTTGTGAATTTTCAGAATGTACACTTCAATTCAAATTTCCATTTTGAGAGCTATGAACAACTAAACCCTTTCATTGGGTTAGGGAGCTCTGTGTAATTCAATGGATCAATAGTATTTTTCATCAATCTTCTTCTTTCTTTTCTCTTGATTTTGCTAGAAAGCTTTCGTTCTTCATCCAATTGGATAGTTATCTTGGGAAAGAAGCTATTCATAATTGGGTCTCCTCGGAACCTTGGAAGAGGAATGAGGAGATCATGCTAGAAATGTTTTCTCACAATGGATTAGATTGGGGTTTCGATGGATATTGTGACATGTAATCCTACTAACACTTTGATCTATGAATTTGTGTGGTATAATCAATGACCAAACTTCATCTCTTCCCATGAGCACTTAAATTAAGGAATTGGGCAATTGTTCATGCTTAGAGAGATTGGTGAGCCAAGAAATTGGAATCCAATCACTTAAGATTTCCAAAGAGATCAATGAATGCATTGATTGCAGAATAGATGAAAACAAATTTGATCTGGAGAATTATACATCTCTTGAACCCAATGAATTTCCCATCTCTGATCTTACCCATTCTATTTACTTTCTGCTCTTTAAATTAATGCTAATTCCTCGATCCCTTTTAATATCCAGTAATTTAAGATTCTATCAATTTAATTTTCTGCAATTTAACTTTCTGTTCCTTTAATTTCTTGCCATTTAAGTTTCTTGCCAATTTACAATCTGCAATCTCAAAACAAATCTGATTTCGCTCAACTAGTGCACCTCTTCATTTAACATTGATCAACCAACCAATCCCTGTGGGATTCAACCTCACTCTTTTGTTAGTTTTTACTTGACGATAATCTGGTACACTTGCCAGCAAGAAAATTGTTGAAAGACAGTTTTCGGGTGAATCAATCTCGTCCGAGATCGACCTCAACGTTTCAGGTAACCCTCGGAACATTGGCACCATTGCTGGGAATCGAACCCGGGTCTCCTGGATGAAAGCCAGATATCCTAACCGCTAGACAACAATGAAAATCATGAAAACTAAAGTCCCAAAAGACTTCAAAGCTCCCGACATGACCCCATATGATGGTACGTCCGACCCAAGCCATCACCTCATCAACTTCAGGAGTCGGATGTACCTCACTGACGCCTTGGATGTGACTCGTTGCAAGGCCTTCCTAACTACGCTGACCAAGACGGCAATAAAGTGGATCGACAGCTTGCCCCCGAGATCAATCACAACCTTCGACGACCTTGCCAAAAAATTTCTAGCCAGGTTCTCCATACAAACAGATAAAGCCAAGCACGCTTCCAGCTTGCTAGGGATCAATCGACGAGACCGAAAAAGCCTATGAAGCTACATGGAAAGGTTCAACAAGGCATGCCTTGACATGCAGAATCTTCCCACAGAAGTAGCCATCATGGGACTTATCAACGGTCTGCGAGAAGGGCCTTTCAGCCATACCATATCTAAGAAACACCCCACATCTTTGAATAAGGTGCAAGAACGGGCCGAGAAATATATCAACATGGAGGAAAACTCCCGATTGGGAGAGACCTCCAAAGCCGGGTTCTCCTATCTGTCTTGGGACAAAGATAGGGAATCGAAAAAAAAGGAAGACCAACCCACAAAATAGCCCAGGAAATACCATAACTACACCCCTCTTCGGGTATCCTTAGTAGACATCTACCGGAAAATATGCAACACAAAAAAGATCCCACCTCCTTGCCCAATTAAACTTAAAAGGGGAGGAAGTCGGACCGAGTACTGCGAATACCACTGAATCTACGGGCACCCCCTAATGAGTGTTATGACCTAAAGAATGTCATAGAAAAACTGGCCCAAGAAGGAAAACTAGATCGATTCCTGGCCAACAGAACGGATGAACCAAAAAAGAGAAGGAGACATGAAGAGGATGGACGAGCTGAACATCCCCATCACACCCCGGAAAGACATGTTCATATGATCAACGGAGGATTTGCAGGAGGAGAAATCTCCAAATCATTCCGCAAAAGACACCTTAAAGAAGTATACCATGACGGAGAAGGGGATAGATTACCCGACCTATCCACTAACACCTTCACCAAAGAAGACGCCTTGGGCATCATCCTTGGGCATGATGACCCCATGGGCATTACCATCATTCTAGCTAATGCCAAACTCCACCAAACACTGGTTGATCAGGGAAGCTCCGTGATGACTGCGCATCATGTACCCTTTTTCTTATCTAAAAGGACCATAAAAAGAGCATAATCTCATTGAATTAATACAATTTCATGAACCACATGATATATATTATGGTACATTGCTTTGAAGTGGGTTTGTGCTGAATTTTAGGTGAAAAAAACAACAAAAGAGGAAGGAAATAACAAATAAAGTTGGACGTGTGAAGTTGGACATGCCACTTGAAGCTTTGGACATGGCACGCCAAGCTTTTGAACGAACTCTCAACAATGGGTGTGCCACTTGAAGCTCTGGGCGTGGCACGCCAGGCCAACATTCCAGCAAAGAAGGTTGAAGAATTTTACATTGGCGTGCCACTTAGTGCTATGGGCGTGGCACGCCAAGATTGTGAAGCCAAGATCTGAAAGAGGGCGTGCCACTTGGTGTCTTGGGCATGGCACGCCAAGTTTAAGTTCCAGAGGAGTTATTTTGAGCCCCACTATGGGCGTGGCACGCCAGGAAGTGGCGTGGCACACTGGGGCATATGCCAGCCTGACATCCTCTCATTCAAATGCTAATATCTTGAGCTACAAAACTTCAAACAAAAAGATTCAAATGCCATTAGAAAGTAGACATCTAGAGATTTCCAATCATATATAACATTTTATAATGGTCACTGAAATTGAGGAAGCTATTGACCCTGAAAACACAAGGAGAAAAACACGCACTGCAGAGTTACCAGCCTGACCTCTTCATCTTCAAAGGAACATATATTGAGCTGTAGAAGTCCAAAAGAGGTGATCTTGGTGGCGTTAGAAAGCTGACATCATGAGCTTTCCAACACTATATAACGCTCTAGGGTGGACAGTAAAACAAAAGGTAAAAAATGCAATTATTTTAGAGTTGCAAAACCTAGGCGTGCCACTTGATATCAAAAGCGTGGCACGCCAACCCCTTTCATACAATGGGCGTGTCACTTGGAGTCTTTGAAGTGGTACACCAGTTCAAATGGCCAGAGAGGATATTTTGGTGCATCATTGAAGGTGTGGCACGCCAGTTTCAAAACCTATAGGGCATGGCACGCTGGGCTACCTAACAGACTGACCTAGTCACCTTCAAATGGGTATAACTTGAGCTACAGATATCCAAATGAGTTGATTTCAAAAACATTGGAAATCTGACATCTAGGGCTTTCTAACCATATATAATACTTTAGTGGACATTTATGTTGAGGCCTGATGAGCGGATAATTTATACGCTTTTTGGCATTATTTTTAGGTAATTTTTAGCAAGTTCAAGCTACTTTTAGGGATGTTTTCATTAGTTTTATGTTAAATTCACATTTCTGGACTTTACTATGAGTTTTTGTGTTTTTCTGTGATTTCAGGTAATTTTTGGCTGAAATTGAGGGACTTGAGCAAAACTCTGAAAAAGGCTGACAAAAGGACTGCTGATACTGTTGGAATCTGACCTCCCTGCACTCGAAATGGATTTTCTGGAGCTACAGAACTCCAATTGGCGCGCTTTCAACGGCGTTGAAAAGTAGACATCCAGAGCTTTCCAGAAATATATAATAGTTTATACTTTATTCGGAAATTGACGACGTAACTTGGCGTTGAACGCCAAGTACATGCTGCTGTCTGGAGTTAAACGCCAGAAACACGTCATGATCTGGAGTTGAACGCCCAAAACACGTTATAACTTGGAGTTCAACTCCAATAAACGCCTCAGCTCGTGGATAGATCAAGCTCAGCCCAAACATACACCAAGTGGGCCCCGGAAGGGGATTTATGCATCAATTAATTACTCATGTAAACCCTAGAAGCTAGTTTATTATAAATAGGACTTTTTACTAGTGTATTAGACATCTTTTGATCACTTTAGATCTTAGGATCATCTCTGGACGCCTAGTCCTTAGACCATGGGGGCTGGCCATTCGGCCATGCCTGAACTTGTCACTTATGTATTTTCAACAGTGGAGTTTCTACACACCATAGATTAAGGGTGTGGAGCTCTGCTGTACCTCAAGTTTCAATACAATTACTATTACTTTCTATTCAATTCTCTTTTATTCTTATTCCAAGACATACGTTGCACAACACTTTGATGAATGTGATGATCC
>NC_029777.3:43242836-43245180 GCF_000817695.3 Arachis duranensis | reverse complement strand
AGAATCTTCGTGGTATAAGCTAGATAGATGGCGTCATTCATGGGGATCCAGAAAGTCTAACCTTGTCTGTGGTATTCCGAGTAGGATCCTGGGAATCCGGAAAGTCTAACCTTGTCTGTGGTATTCCGATTAGGATTCCGATATTGAATGACTGTGACGAGCTTCAAACTCCTGAAGGCTGGGCGTGATGACAAACGCAAAAGAATCAATGGATTCTACTCCAACCTGATTGAGAACCGACAGATGATTAGCCGTGCTGTGACAGAGCATTTGGACCATTTTCACTGAGAGGATGGGATGCAGTCATCAACAAGGGTGATGCCTCCAAACGATTAGCCGTGCAGTGACAGCGCATAGGACCATTTTCCCGAGAGGATTAAAAGTAGCCATTGATGATGGTGATGCCCTACATACAGCTTGCCATGGAAAGGAGTAGGAAGGATTGGATGAATGTAATAAAAAAGTAGTGATTCGAGAGGAGCACAGCATCTCCATACACCTATCTGAAATTCCCACTATTAATTTACATAAGTATTTCTATCCCTTTTTATTTTCTATTTATTATTAATTTTCGAAACCCAAAACCATTTAATCTGCCTAATTGAGATTTACAAGGTGACCATAGCTTGCTTCATACCAACAATCTCTGTGGGATCGACCCTTACTCACGTAAGGTATTACTTGGATGACCCAGTACACTTGCTGGTTAAGTTGAACGTAGTTGCGATCACATATGCCAAAGAGCCATTAAATAAATCTCATGCAAATACAAAGAGGGCAATCACAATTTCGTCCACCAAGGCCCAACCAACTCCATACGTTCAACGTTACAAAGTGGGTCATACTCCAAAGGGCAAAATCAAGTGGGAGTGGCACTTGGAACCACACGCCAACTTCTTCCTGCAGCCTCCAACCTTCAACCAAGCCCACTCCAACTCTCATTCAAGCCACAATTGACAGGCCACAAGAAGTATCTAGAATAGTTTATTTTTATTTCATTGTAATTTGCTTTTAATTTCATTTAAGTTTGTAATTTAGGAGAGCCTATATAAAGGCCTTAGTTTCATAGAATTAGGGAGCTATCTATTAGGCTGGACACATTTGGAGGAGTGAGTCTTCGGACCCTCCTTCCCACCATTCTCTTATCCTCTTCCATTTTCTTACTTGTAAATATTTTAATTATGAATTACTAACTCTTTTTATTGGGAAAGAGAGCTCTATTATTTTTCAATGGATTGATTGTTTTTATTCTTCTTCTTCTCTTCATCTCTCTTTGATTTACTAGAAAGGATTTCGTTCTTCATTCTAGCATTCAATTATCTTGGAAAAAAGATTGAATGTATTTGGGTTTTATGGGAACCTTAGAAGAGGAATCATAAAATCATGCTTGAAATCCTTTCTCACACTTGAGTAGGATCTGGGTTTTGGTGTTTGGATATGGTGACATATAATCCTCCCTCTACTTGGACCTATGAGGATGTGTGGTATAATCAGGGGACAAGCTTTATCTCTTCTCATGAGCAATTAGACTAAGGAATTGGCTATTGATCAAGATTTGAGAGATTGAGTCACCAAGGAATTGGGGCTCAATCAATCATGATTGCCAAGAGGTCAATGAGTTGCATGATTGAAGATGAGATGAAATCAATTTATCTGGAGAATGCAATATCTCTTGATCTCAATGTTTATTTTATCTTTCTTTCTTTTATTTACTTTGTGGTTATTTACTTTTTTTGCACTTTACATTTCCAGCACTTTACTTTCTTGTACTTTACTTTCCTTGCCATTTACTTTCTTGCACTTTGTTGCTTTCCTTTAGTTTCATGTCATTTACTTTTCTTGTTGCTTATCACTCAAAATTGAATCGTCTAACTAGGATAATTAATCAACTATTGCTTGTTTAATCCAATTAATCTCTGTGGATATGGTGCACGAAATTGCAATCACACTTTTTGCAATCCGCACAACTAACCAGCAAGTGCACTAGGTCGTCCAAGTAATACCTTACGTGAGTAAGGGTTGAACCCCACGGAGATTGTTGGTTTGAAGCAAGCTATGTTTATCTTATTATTCTTAGCCAGGATGCCAACAACAGTGTTTTTCAAGTTCAGTGAAGAAAGGGAAAAAGGCATAAAATAAATACTTGTTATGCAGTAATGGAGAATATGTTGGAGTTTTGGAGATGCTTTGTCTGATTTATTCCTGTAATGTAATATTCCATCCATGGAAAAGTGCAAAGTTCCCTCCCTGGCAAGCTGTATGTAGGGTGTCACCGTTGTCAATGGCTACTTCCCATTCTCTCAGTGAAAATGGTCCAAATGCTCTGTCACAGCACGGCTAATCA
>NC_029777.3:43242463-43242764 GCF_000817695.3 Arachis duranensis | reverse complement strand
TAACGCCCAGCCTTCAGGAGTTTGAAGCTCGTCACAGTCATTCAATCCCGGAATCCTACTCGGAATACCATGGACAAGGTTTAGACTTTCCGGATTCTCATGAATGCCGCCATCAATCTAGCTTATACCATGAAGATTCTAATTAAAGAATCTAAGAGAAGCTCATGCAATCTGATGTAAAACGGAGGTGGTTGTCAGGCACACGTTCATGGATTGAGGAAGGTGATGAGTGTCACGGATCATCACCTTCTTCATAATTAAGCGCGAATGAACATCTTAGATAGGAACACACACGTTTGAA
>NC_029777.3:43240191-43242342 GCF_000817695.3 Arachis duranensis | reverse complement strand
GCGTTCAACTCCGGATCATGACGTGTTTCTGGCGTTTAACTCCAGACAGCAGCATGTACTTGGCGTTCAACGCCAAGTTACGTCATCTATCTTCACGCAAAGTATGAACTATTATATATTGCTGGAAATCTCTGGATGTCTACTTTCCAACGCCGTTGAGAGCGTGCCAATTGGACTCCTGTAGCTCCAAAAAATTTATTCCGAGTGCAGAGAGGTCAGGATCCAACAGCATCAGCAGTCCTTTTTCAGCCTAACTCAGATTTTTGCTCAGCTCCCTCAATTTCAGCCAGAAATTACCTGAAATCACAGAAAAACACACAAACTCATAGTAAAGTCTAGAAATATGATTTTTGCCTAAAAACTAATAATATTCTACTAAAAACTAATTAAAACATACTAAAATCTATATGAAATTACCCCCCAAAAAGCGTATAAAATATCCGCTCATCAGGATACGATCCCACTCCATTGTGGGTTATTACTTGACGACAATTTGGTGCGCTTGCCAAAGAACAGATTCATTATATGTGGGTAGTGAAATCTATATTCATCAAGTTTTATGGCACTATTGCCGGGGATTAATTGTGATTAAAAAACTACCGGTTGGTTGATTTCCTAGATTAGACATTTTTTCCTTTATTTTTTTCATTTATTTTCTTTTAATTTTCTCTTGCTAGTAAGGTGTTTGTGTTATTGCCTCACTAAGAATCCCTCATCTGTGACAATGGGGATTCCAATTTCTTTTGGTGATTATTGTTTGAGACAGAGCATTTTGCAAGTAAGAATGGAGTCTACCCACATTTTGATCAATCATGTCATATGGGATATTGCCCACCACCACAAAATGATTCAAGTCATTATCCTAATAGTGGATGGGAATATCACCAAGGAATGATAGAGTATGAGCAATCAAATAAAATGGAATACATCCTAGAGCCACAAAATAGTTGATATTGTTATGATAACTACCAAAATTTGGGTTGGGATTTTAATGCTACATACCCCCATTCATCAAGGACTATCACCCCGTAATTGTCCAACCTATGCACCTCCACAAAATCTTCTAGAAGTTACAATATAAGAACTCTCTAAGAGATACCTCTTCATTACCCAACTCATTGAGTTCTTAAGGCAAAATGTAAAAAAGGTGATTGAAGATATGGAAATCTCAAGGAGAAATCAAGAAGAGCAAATATTTTGTTGATGAATCAACCAATGTCTTCCCATGGCCAGGGGAAGAATATCATGCCATTAGTCTAAGCAGTGGAGACGTTCTTAATGAGGGTGAAAATGAGGAGTTGGTAGAGCAAGAGAAAGAGATCCTTGTACCAAGTGAGCCACCATTCCAAGATGTTCTTGATAAAGAGGATACTCCAACCATCCCACAACACCCAAGTTTTGAAAATAAAGAAATGAAGGCAATCAACAAAAGCACCAAAGAGAGGATGGTTGATAAACCCCATTTGTAGGGTTTATCTTGTGCTTGATTTAGGGGATTTTATAACCTTTTACCCACATTTATCAATTGAAATAGCATGGTTTTATAACTTCTCCTTTAATTGTGCTTAAGAGTGAAAACATGCTTTTTAGGACTTAAAACAGCTAAATCTAATTCTCCTTGATTCCATTAGATGCCTTGATATGTTTGCTAAGTGATTTCAGATTTAGGAGGCAAGGATTGGACCAAGGGAATGATGGAAAAGCATGTAAAAATAGAGAACTCATGAAGAAATGTAGGAATCGCAAAAGCTGTCAAGCCGACCTCTTTGCACTTAATCGACCATAACTTGAGCTACAGAGATCCAAATGATGCAGTTCCAGTTGGGTTGGAAAGCTAACATCCAAGGCTTCGAAACAATATAAGATTTGTCATAGTTTCTACACGTATGGTGACGCGTACGTGCACTGTATGTGCACGCGTCATTGCTGCCATATGATCCACTTAAAGCAATACGTGGGCAGCGAATTCTAGAGCCTTGTGGGTCCAATCCAACTCATTTCTGATGCTATTTAAGCCAAGGATTGAAGGGAGAATCAACATACTTCACAACATTTAGAAGTTAGTTACTATTAGTCATAGTTTTAGTTTTAGAAGTAGTTTCTAGAGAGAGAAGCTCTCACTTCTCTCTAGGATTAGGATTAGGATTAGGT
>NC_029777.3:43235028-43239919 GCF_000817695.3 Arachis duranensis | reverse complement strand
TATTGCACTCTATGTGTTTGATGAAATGTCTCTTATAGCTATTAGTTAGATTTTGTTCCTCTTGGCTTAGGTAGAGTAATTAGTGACACTTGAGTTATCTAATCCCTTTGTTGATTGGTAATTAGAGAGATTGCTAATTGGTTTAGAGTGCACTAAAGCTAGTCTTTCCTTGGGAGTTGGCTAGGACTTATGGCTCAAGTCAATTCATCCACTTGACTTTCCTTTATTTAGTAAGGGTTAACTAAATGGTAACAATGAACAATTCTCATCACAATTGAGAAGGATAACTAGGATAGGACTTCTAATTTTCATACCTTGCCAAGAGCCTTTTATAGTTGTTAGTTTATTTTCATTGCCATTTACTTTCATGCTTCTTATCCAAAACCCCAAAACACATTTCTAACCAATAACAAGACACTTTATTGTAATTCCTAGGGAGAACGACCTGAGGTTTGAATACTTCAGTTATTAATTTTAGGGGTTTGTTACTTGTGACAAACAATCTTTTGTATGAAAGGATTATTGTTGGTTTAGAAACTATACTTTACAACGAGATTTCATTAGTGAAATTCTAAACCGTCAAAAATTCAATCATCAATGGTGACCAAGAAAAGAAGGATAATATCCATGAAGAAGAGGTCAATCAAAAGCCATCCTACCCCTACCCCAACAAGCATGTTTACTCAAACTAACAACAAAAGAAAGCTTGTCGGGATGCACTCAAAACAGGGGACATCAACTGGCTCATCTTTCCTCTTGAGGTCATTCCCCTTAACAAACTGGAAGAAGAGGAAGAAAGTTGAGAACAATATGTCAAGCTAATGACATTAAAAGAGCGTTTGTGGGAGGTAACCCAATCGTATGTAACATTTTCTTTCTTTACTTAGTTTACTTTCAATAATTTGACATATGATTGCATTCTAAGTTTGGTGTTGCCATGAAACAATTTGATTTTCATTCTTCACTGGGTACTTGCTTCATTCTAAAATGAAAGTGTCATACTAAGTTTCCTGTTGCCACTTACCTTTCATGCAAAGTACCATGCATACACCACTTATTAATGCAATCACATTGTCTCTGTTTTTACTTCTTGTGCACTTATTGTATCCTTATCTTTGCTTGCTTGAGCACATGCATTACTCACATTTCATTCTGTAAGACACTCACAACCCATCATAAACCCCATCACCACTATTTTATTTGTTGCTTGAGGACAAGCAATCATTCTAAGTTTGGTGTGGGAAGGGAAAGAATAGGAGGAAAGTGACAACAACAATGAAGATGAACTACAAGGTGGTAAAGTTCCTTTCCTCTTACTTATTTCCATCACTTTAAATTGCATGATTGTCTTCTATTTTCTTTGTATGCATGTGTGATTACTTATTGTGAATAAGCATAGCTTGATTGTTGAATTGTAACATGTGCTATGACATTATTACTACCATCTTCAATTTTGTGAGTCAAAGTAATTAAGATTCATGATCATAAACAAACAAGGTCATTAAAGAAGAAGTTAGTATGAGCCTATAAGTATGGAAAGCTAGCATGATTATTGTTGCTCAATTGCATTTGAATTTGTTTAATTGAAGTTTTCATCTAGGACATTTTATGAAATTTTTTAAATCATGAAAATCTTGAAGAAGCAATTGCAAATAAGGCAAGAAAAAGAAAAGGGAAAAAATGAGAAAGCCAAAGGCTCTGAGTACCAATGACAATTCATTTGTTAAGTACTTATGGTGTTTATGTATCAAGCAAAAAGCTTGAAAACAAAACATTTAGAGTTAAGGTTAGGCTCAAGTGCAAAAGCACTCCCTTAAAGCTCAAGGCTCTGAGCATCAATGATTAGAGAGTCAAGAAGACAAAAAACAAAATGAGCTAAGAGAGTCCTCTAATTAAATGCTTGTGGTGCTTATGTATCAAGTGGAAATACTTGAAAACAAAGAATTTAGAGTCGTAGCTTTCAACACATGGTGCAAAGCACCCAAAAAGTTAAGCTAAGAGAAGAATGAAAAGATTATTTCAAGGAATGAACATAAAGAAAAAGGTTTCATAAAATGAGCTAGATAGAAGCATCAATCATTTGAATCTCTTTTGTGATTGTAGCATGCATAAGAAACTAGCTAACCATGAACTTAAAAAATGCTATTCTTCTCACCTAGGTTTGTCAAACTTTATTGCATGATTCTTCTTTGCTTGAGGACAAGAAAAGTTTAAGTTTGGTGTTGTGATGACTGCGCATTATGTACCCTTTTTCTTATCTAAAAGGACCATAAAAAGAGCATAATCTCATTGAATCAATGCAATTTCATGAACCAAATGATATATATTATGGTACATTGCTTTGAAATGGGTTTGTGCTGAATTTTAGGTGAAAAGAGCAACAAAAGGGGAAGGAAATAACAAATAAAGCTGGGCACGTGAAGTTGGGCGTGCCATTTAAAGCCTTGGGCGTGGCACGTCAAGCTTTTGAACCAACTCTCAACAATGGGCGTGCCACTTGAAGCTCTGGGTGTTGCACGCCAGGCCAACATTCCAGCAAAGAAGGTTGAAGAATTTTACATGGGCGTGCCACTTGGTGCTATGGTCGTGGCACGCCAACCTTATGAAGCCAAGATCTCAAAGAGGGCATGTCACTTGGTGTCTTGGGTGTGGCATGCCAGGCTTAAGTTCCAGAGGAGTTAGTTTGAGCCCCACTATGGGCGTGGCACGCCAAGAAGTGGCGTGGCATGCCGGGGCATATGCCAACCTGACCTTTTCTCATTCAAATGCTAATATCTTGAGCTACACGACTTTAAATGAAGTGATTCTAGTGCCATTAAAAGGTAGACATCTAGAGCTTTCCAACCATATATAACACTTTATAATGGACACTGGAATTGAGGAAGCTATTGACACAAGGAGAAAAATATGTCACTGCAGAGTTACCAGCCTGACCTCTTCATCTTCAAAGGAACATAACTTGAGTTGTAGAGGTCCAAAAGAGGTGATCTTGGTGGCGTTGGAAAGCTGACATCAAGAGCTTTCCAAAAAATATAACACTTTTGGGTAGACGTTATTAACCTAATCTAAAAGAGAGTGGAAAGAGTTTACCATGGTGGGGTGTCTCCCACCTAGCACTTTTAGTTTAAGTCCTTAAGTTGGACATTTGGAAGGCTCCTTGTTATGGTGGCTTATGCTTGTACTCATCTTGAAACCTCCACCAATGCTTGGACTTCAAGTAAGCTCCAAAATTCAAAACCAGTGGCACTAAGCTTTGATGAAGTTCCACACAAGCTAAGGGCTTCCAAAGTTGATCTTCATCTATTTCCGGATCCCAAATCTTGTTTCTACACCCATCTTCAAGTTGGTCAAGACAATTCCATTTGGGTGGCAAGTGATCCGAATTCTCATGTGAGCACCAAAGCATTCTCCTATACCCTTTTAGTTGAGAATTATACCAACCACTGCACTTACACTTTAAGCTTCCAACCATAAGGAACCTTGATTGGTATTTCCATCCACTACTCAATTTCCTTTTGTTCTTAACCCCACAAAGAGCTCTAAGTTGCCCATCCGTCTCAAACAAACCATATTCAAGTGAGAAATTAAAGCTTAGGGATAAGAATTTTACCCACTTGAATGTTGTGTTGGATGGTGACTTAGGAAGGGATGGTCCTATTGATCTTGCAAGTTCCACTCCCTTGTGCTCTTCTTTGACAACTTCCACCTCTTTACAAGCTTCTTCAATGTCCACCTCTTGAAAATGCTCTTCACATTCAATCACTTCCTCACCAACTTCTTCTAACTCTTCTCCACTCCTCATGTCATAACTTGGAGGTAATGTGGAACTTATCTCAACATCCACCTCAATTTCAAGAGGAGAAGATTCTTCAAATACCAAAGGATCATATGTTGGTGTGGGCTCATCTTTAAGAGGAAGATTTGTTGCTTGCTCACCTTCTTCCAATTCTTCATCATTCATTATATGCTTAGAAGGTTGCTCACCCTCCTTAACATCGCCTTCAAGCTCAATGGAAGAGGGTTCAACAACTTCCACAAAATCATCAACAATGCTACTTGGGGTGGAAGTGTTCTCAAACTTGGAATCCACCTCTTGTTCAACTTCCTCTAACTCTTCAACCACTTCTTCTTCTTCAACAATCTCTCCCTCCTCCACTTGTTGCAAGACATACCCCATCTCCTTGTCCTCATGTTGAGATTCTAAAATCTCCTTCATGCTCCTTTCTTCGGTTGATTTCTCACACTCATCCGTGGAGATGCTTTGTGTGTTGCATGAGTCCCATGAGTCCAAGTTGGCTTTAATTTTGGCAAGGTTAGCCTCAATAGCTTCATAATTCCTCCTTTGGGCTTCCTCTTGCTCCTTTTGATGGATTATTGCTTGAAGCCAATTGATGAGCGGATAATTTATACGCTTTTTGGCATTGTTTTTAGTATGTTTTTAGTATATTTTAGTTGGTTTTTAGTATATTTTTATTAGTTTTTAGTTAAAATTCACTTTTCTGGACTTTACTATGAGTTTGTGTGTTTTTCTCTGATTTCAGGTATTTTCTGGCTGAAATTGAGGGACCTGAGCAAAAATCTGATTCAGAGACTGAAAAGGACTGCAGATGCTGTTGGATTCTGACCTTCCTGTACTCGAAGTGGATTTTATGGAGCTACAGAAACCCAATTGGCGCGCTCTCAACGGCGTTGGAAAGTAGACATCCTGGGCTTTCCAGCAATATATGATAGTCCATACTTTGCCCAAGATTTGATGGCCCAAACTGGCGTTCAAAATCACCCTCAGAATTCCCAGCGTTAAACGCCGGAACTGGCATAAAAATTGGAGTTAAATGCCCAAACTGGCACCAAAGCTGGCGTTTAACTCCAGAAAGAGTCTCTACATGAAAAT
>NC_029777.3:43234259-43234620 GCF_000817695.3 Arachis duranensis | reverse complement strand
GAGAACCGACAGATGGATAGCCGTGCCGTGACAGGGTGCGTTGAACATTTCCACTGAGAGGATGGGAGGTAGCCACTGACAACGGTGAAACCCTTGCATACAGCTTGCCATGGAAGGAGCCTTGCGTGCTTGAAGAAGAAGGCAGTAGGAAACCAGAGATTCAGAAGATGGAGCATCTCCAAAACCTCAACTTGTTCCCCATTACTGCAAAACAAGTACTTATTTCATGTTCTTTTACTCTTCACAATCAAACCTGATATTTATTGATATCCTGACTAAGATTTACAAGATAACCATAGCTTGCTTCAAGCCGACAATCTCCGTGGGATCGACCCTTACTCACGTAAGGTATTACTTGGAC
>NC_029777.3:43232758-43234136 GCF_000817695.3 Arachis duranensis | reverse complement strand
TGTTTCGAGTTTGGACAACTGACGGTTTATCTTGTTGCTTAGATTAGGACTGTTTTATTTTTGTTGGTTTAGAGTCTTTTATTTGAGTTTAGTTTTATATTTTAAGTTTGGTGTCTTTTGTGCTTTTATTCACTTAAAAATTTTTCAAAAATTTGTTCTTGGTGTTCATCTTGATCTTCAAAGTGTTCTTGGTGTTCATCTTGACATTCAAAGTTTTCTTGTTTGTTCTCTTTGTTCTGATCTAAAATTTCTAAGTTTAGTGTCGTTTTGTTGTTTTTCTCTTTCCTCATTAAAATTTAAAAATAAAAAAATATCCTTTCCTTGTTTATGGGAGTAGCATCTGTATACCTCCCATCAAAGCTAGCAGCTTTGAGCTAAATCCTCAACTCATTATCATGGTGCAGCAAAATTGCCAGTATTCTGGTCTTCCACAGGAAGAACCTACTGAGTTTCTGGCACAGTTCTTACAAATTGCTGACACAGTACGTGATAGAGAGGTAGATCAGGATGTCTACAGACTATTACTGTTTCCCTTTGCTGTAAAAGATCAAGCTAAGAGGTGGTTGAATAACCAACCTACAGCAAGCATAAAGACATGGAAACAGTTATCAGACAAATTCCTGAATCAATTTTACCCTCCAAAGAGGATGACACAGCTAAGGCTGGACATCCAAGGCATAAACAAGAGGATAATGAATCCCTTTATAATGCCTGGGAGAGGTATAGAGGTATGCTAAGAAAATGCCCCTCTGAAATGTTTTCAGAGTGGGTACAGTTAGACATTTTCTACTATGGGCTTACAGAAAAAGCTCAGATGTCTTTAGACCACTTAGCTGGTGGATCTATACACATAAGGAAGACAATTGAAGAGGCTCAAGAGCTTATAGACACTGTTGCTAGAAATCAACATTTATACTCTAGCAATGAGTTCTCTACAAAAGAGGAAGTCATGGCAGTAGCCACTGATCCTAATCCTCAAGAACAGATGATTGAGCTTAATCAACAATTACACCTGATGACAAAAGAGTTAGCAGAATTTAAAGAGATGCTCCAAGAAACTAAAATTGCTAACAAGAACATAGAATCATAGTTGAATCAGGCAAAACAGCAGTTATCTAAACAGATAACAGAAGAATGCCAAGCAGTTCAACTGAGGAGTGGGAAGACATTGAATAACACGGCTCAAAGTAGCAAAAAGCCAATAAAGGAACAATTGACAGAGGATAGCCAAACCACTATCCAAAATCCCTCTGAGGACAGTAAGAGCCCAGAGAGGAATACTCTTGGCGTTCAAATGCCAGAAAGGGGGGAAAGCTGGCGTTAAAGGCCCATTCCCTGCCCAGTTCTGGCGTTCAAACGCCAGAAAAGGGGGAAAAGT
>NC_029777.3:43232069-43232493 GCF_000817695.3 Arachis duranensis | reverse complement strand
TGACTTTGTGGTGCTGGAAATGGAGGAGCATAAGAGTGCAACTCTCATTCTAGGAAGACCTTTCCTAGCAACTGGACGAACTCTCATTGATGTACAAAAAGGGGAAGTAACCCTGAGAGTCAATGAGGATGAGTTCAAGTTGAATGTTGTCAAAGCTATGCAGCATCCAGACACATCAAATGACTGCATGAGCGCTGATATCATTGACTCTTTGGTGGAGGAGGTCAATATGACTGAAAGTCTTGAATCAGAGCTAGAGGACATCTTTAAAAGATATTCAGCCTGATCTGGAGGAACTAAAGGAAATAAAAGAAATTCTGAAAATTCCTCAAGAAGAAGATAAGCCTCCTAAACCCGAGCTCAAGCCACTACCACCATCCCTGAAATATGCATTTCTGGGAGAAGGTGACACTTTTCCAGTGAT
>NC_029777.3:43230133-43231926 GCF_000817695.3 Arachis duranensis | reverse complement strand
ATTAGCCCAGCAAGATGCATGCACAAGATCCTATTGGAGGATGATGCTAAGCCAGTGGTTCAATCACAAAGGCGGCTAAATCCAGCCATGAAGGAGGTGGTGCAGAAAGAGGTCACTAAGTTACTAGAGGCTGAGATTATTTATCCTATTTCTGATAGCCCCTGGGTGAGCCCTGTCCACGTTGTCCCCAAGAAGGGAGACATGACAGTGGTTCATAATGAAAAGAATGAACTAGTTCCTACAAGAACAGTTACATGGTGGCGCATGTGTATTGACTACAGAAAGCTCAATACAGTCACCAGAAAGGATCATTTTCCTTTACCATTCATAGACCAGATGCTAGAGAGACTAGTAGGTCATGAATACTACTGCTTTTTGGATGGCTATTCAAGTTACAACCAAATTGCAGTAGATCCTCAGGACCAAGAGAAAACAGCATTTACATGTCCTTCTGGAGTATTTGCCTACAGGAGGATGCCTTTTGGTCTGTGCAATGCACCTGCAACCTTTCAGATGTGCATGCTCTCTATCTTCTCAGATATGGTAGAGAAATTTCTGGAAGTCTTCATGGATGACTTTTCAGTATTTGGAGACTCATTCAGCTCCTGCCTTAACCATCTAGCACTTGTTCTGAAAAGATGCCAAGAGACCAACCTAGTTTTAAACTGGGAAAAATGTCACTTATGGTGACTGAAGGAATTGTCCTTGGGCACAAAATTTCGAACAAGGGAATAGAGGTGGATCAAGCAAAATTACCAAACCTCTGAGTAATCTGCTAGCTGCTGACACGCCATTTATCTTTGATAAGGAGTGTCTGCAGGCGTTTGAGACCCTAAAAGCTAAGTTGGTCACAGCACCAGTCATCTCTGCACCAGACTGGACATTACCATTTGAACTAATGTGTGATGCCAGTGACCATGCCATTGGTGCAGTATTGGGAAAAAGGCATGGTAAGCTTCTGCATGTCATTCATTATGGCAGCCGTATTCTAAATGATGCACAGAAGAACTACACAGAAAAAGAGTTACTTGCAGTGGTTTATGCCATTGACAAGTTCAGATCTTATTTAGTAGGATTAAAAGTGATTGTGTACACTGACCATGCTGCTCTTAAATATCTACTCACAAAGCAGGATTCAAAACCTAGGCTCATAAGATGGGTGTTACTTCTGCAAGAATTTGATATAGAAATAAGAGACAGAAAAGGGACAGAGAATCAAGTAGCTGATCACCTGTTCTGGATAGAACCAGTAGCAGGAGCATCCCTCCCTCCTACTGAGATCTCTGAAACCTTTCCGGATGAGCAATTATTTGCTATTCAGGAAGCTCCGTGGCTTGCAGACAGTGCAAACTATAAGATTGATCATTCAAGTGAATGAAGAATCCTTTGTGTTTAAGGCTCAAGGATATCCCTCTGTAACCATGGAAAGGAAGCATGAAGAGCTTCTCTCACAACAGAGTCAAACAGAGCCCCCACAGTCAAACTCTAAGTTTGGTGTTGGGAGGCCACAACCAAATTCTAAGTTTGGTGTTGAACCCCCACATTCAAACTCTAAGTTTGGTGTTGGGAGGTTCCAACATGGCTCTGAGTATCTGTGAGGCTCCATGAGAGCCCACTGTCAAGCTACTGACATTAAAGAAACGCTTGTTGGGAGGCAACCCAATGTTATATTTATTATTTTTCCTTTGTTATTTATATGTTTTCTATAGGTTGATGATCATGGGAAGTCACAAAAACAATTAAAAAAGCAAAAACAGAATGAAAAACAGAAAGAAAAATAGCACACCCTGGAG
>NC_029777.3:43228928-43230014 GCF_000817695.3 Arachis duranensis | reverse complement strand
CTCTCTCTCTTCTTTCTTCTTTTGCTCGAGGACGAGCAAACCTTCTAAGTTTGGTGTGGTAAAAATGTTGCTTTTTGTTTCTTCATAACCATTTATGGCACCTAAGGCCGGAGAGACCTCTAGAAAGAGGAAAGGGAAGGCAAAAGCTTCCACCTCCAGGCCATGGGAGATGGAGAGATTCATCTCAAGGGATGCACTTTCCTCCACAAAACTATTGGGAGCAAATCAACACCTCCCTAGAAAAATTGAGTTCCAACATGGGACAACTAAGGGTGAAGCACCAAGAACATTCCATCCTCCTCCATGAAATTAAAGAAGATCATAGAATCATGAGAGAGGACAACAAAGGCAAGGAAGAGACATTGAGGAGCTCAAGCACTCCATAAGATCTTCAAGAGGAAGAACAAGCCGCCATCACTAAGGTGGACCCGTTCTTTAATCTCCTTGTTCTTTATTTTCTATTTTTTTCGAATTTTTATGCTTATGTTTATCTATGTTTGTGTCTTATTACATGATCATTAGTATCTTAGTGTCTATGCCTTAAAGCTATGAATGTCCTATGAATCCATCACCTCTCTTAAATGGAAAATGCTTTAATCACAAAAGAACAAGAAGTACAGGATTTCGAATTTATCTCTGAAATTAGGTGAATTAGTTTGATGTGGTGACAATACTTTTTGTTTTCTAAATGAATGCTTGAACAGTGCATATGTCTTTTGAATTTGTTGTTTTAAGAATGTTAAAATTGTTGGCTCTTGAAAGAATGATGGAAAAGGAGAACTGTTATTGAGGATCTGAAAAATCATCAATTGATTCTTGAAGCAAGAAAAAGCAGTGATTCAAAAAAAACGAAAAAATAGAAGAGAAAAAGAAAAAGCAAGCAGAAAAAGCCAATAGCCCTTTAAACCAAAAGGCAAGGGTAGAAAAGATCCAAGGCTTTGAGCATCAATGGAAAGGAGGGCCTAAAGGAATAAAATCCTGGCCTAAGTGGCTAAACCAAGCTGTCCCTAACCATGTGCTTGTGGCGTGAAGGTGTCAAGTGAAAACTTGAGACTGAGCAGTTAAAGTCGTGATCCAAAGCAAAAA
>NC_029777.3:43228595-43228923 GCF_000817695.3 Arachis duranensis | reverse complement strand
TATGTATCCGGTGGTAATACTGGAAGACAGAGTGCTTTGGGCCACAGCCAAGACTCATACACTAGCTATGTTCAAGAATTAATATACTTAACTAGGAGAATCAATAACACTATCTGAGTTTTGAGTTCCTATAGATGCCAATCATTCTGAACTTCAAAGGATAAAGTGAGATGCCAAAACTGTTCGGAAGCAAAAAGCTACTAGTCCCGCTCATCTAATTGGAACTAAGTTTCTTTAATATTTTGAAGTCTATAGTATATTCTCTTCTTTTTATTCTATTTTGATTTTCAGTTGCTTGGGGACAAGCAACAATTTAAGTTTGGTGTTG
>NC_029777.3:43228167-43228322 GCF_000817695.3 Arachis duranensis | reverse complement strand
CAGATGCTGTTGGATTCTGACCTCCCTGCACTCGAAGTGGATTTTCTAGAGCTACAGAAGCCCAATTGGCGCACTCTCAACGGCGTTGGAAAGTAGACATCCTGGGCTTTCCAGAAATATATGATACTCCATACTTTGCCCAAGATTTGATGGCT
>NC_029777.3:43212163-43227968 GCF_000817695.3 Arachis duranensis | reverse complement strand
CGGAATCTTCGTGGTATAAGCTAGAACTGATGGCGGCATTCAAGAGAATCCGGAAGGTCTAAACCTTGTCTATGGTATTCTGAGTAGGATTCAATGATTGAATGACTGTGACGAACTTCAAACTCCTGAGGGCTGGGCGTTAGTGACAGACGCAAAAGAATCACTGGATTCTATTCCAACCTGATTGAGAACCGACAGATGGATAGCCGTGCCGTGACAGGGTGCGTTGAACATTTCCACTGAGATGATGGGAGGTAGCCACTGACAACGGTGAAACCCTTGCATACAGCTTGCCATGGAAGGAGCCTTGCGTGCTTGAAGAAGAAGGCAGTAGGAAAGTAGAGATTCAGAAGATGGAGCATCTCCAAAACCTCAACCTGTTCCCCATTACTGCAAAACAAGTACTTATTTCATGTTCTTTTACTCTTCACAATCAAACCTGATATTTATTGATATCCTGACTAAGATTTACAAGATAACCATAGCTTGCTTCAAGCCGACAATCTCCGTGGGATCGACCCTTACTCACGTAAGGTATTACTTGGACAACCCAGTGCACTTGCTGGTTAGTTGTGTGGAATTGCAAAAGTGTGATTGCAATTTCGTGCACCACCAATCCATTTCTTCCTTGAGACGATCCATTGACTCTTGGATGGATGGATGTGGGTGTTCTTCCTTGGAGGGTTATGGTGGAAAGGGAAATTCATTATGTGGTTGAAAGTTATCATACATGGGAGGTGATTCATCTTGGTAAGGGTAGTGAGGTGGTGGTTCTTGAGGGTATTGGTGGTGGAATTGGGGTGGTTCTTCATATGGTTCATATGGATCATAAGGTGGTTGGTATGGTGGATATGGGTTGGGGTCATATGGAGGTGTTTGGTGAAAAGGGGCTTGTGAGTAAAGTGGTTCAAAATTATGTTGAGGCTGTGGTTCATAGGCATATGGTGGTGGTTGTTGAAAATCATAATAAGGGTCACCACTTCCATTAGGTTGATATACATTAGGATTGGAATTATACCCATAAGAGTCCGGAGGTTGTTGTTGCCAAGAAGGTTGATCAATCCCTTGAGGCTCCTCCCATCCTTGATTGTTCCGTCCTTGATGCATATCCTCATTGTAGCTCCCATTTCCTACAACATAGTTTGAACCAAACTCATAGCCAAAGGGGTGAGAATTCATGATAGCAAATAAAAATAAAAACTAACAAAAATAAGCAACAAAGTCCTAAAGCTAACAAAAACTACCAAATAAGAAAAAGACAAACATATTCACATATTCACAATAGCCAATAATGTAACACCATTGTAACTCCCCGGCAACGGCGCCATTTTGATGATCGGATTTCTTGACGGTTTAGAATTTATCTAATGAAGTCTCGTTATGAAGTATAGTTTCCAAACCAATCAAGAATCCTTTCATGCAAAAATTTTGGATGTCACAATTAACAAACCCCAAATAAGAAATAACCAAAGTATTAAGACTCCCGGTCGTCTCACAAGGAATTGCAATGAAGTGCTCAATTATTGGCTATGAAGGGGGTAAGGGGTTTCATTTGATGATTGGGCAAGAAAATAAATGGCAAGAAAAGTAAATTAAACAAGTAATTAAAGAATCAAGATAAATAACTCTTGGCTAAGACTTAGGTAATTGAGATCATCATCCTTGTCTACACACCAAATATTGATAATTATGAGAGGCCAAGCTCATTAAGTCTACTTCCAAAAGTTTTAAGTACGTAATATCTACTCCTAGACTTGAAGTACGTCAAATGGCTTTGATCACATCAACCCATAAGTCCCAACCTACCTACTAATTAGATTAGTAGTGGGTTGGCGTCAATGAGTATCAAATTGATCACCAAGGGTTCTCAAATCACCAAATCATTGAGACCCAATGACTCAAGGTCACTCAATTCCCTTAGCCTAAGCCAAGAGTCAAGAAAACTACCCAAAAACTAGTGAAAGCATTTCATCAAACACTTAGAGTGCAAGAAAAGTAAACATCACAAAATGCTAGAATTAATGAAACCCATAACTATCATAAGCAAGAAATCCATAATAGCAAGAAAAATCAACACAAAAGAAACATAGAAACATAAAATTGCATTAAAAAGGAAATTAGATCCAATAATGTTCATCAACATAAAAAAGAGTAAAATAAGAAATTAACAAGAAAAACTAAGAAGATCAAGACAATAGAACACTAAAACATAAGAGAATTGAAATCAAAAGAAGAATTGAAAGCGAAATTTAAGAGAGATTAACCTAATTCCTATCCTAAATCTAGAGAGAAGAGAGAGAGGAGAGAGCTTCTCTCTCTAGAATGCTATCCTAAAACATGATGAAAACTCAACTATGACTAAGTGTGTTCATTCCCCCTTCAATCCTTGGGTTCAATAGCATCAGAAATGGATTGGATTGGGCCCAAAATGAGCTGCAAAATTGCTAGGGGCGATTTCATTAAAGTGGGCTGTGGACAGCATCGGTGCGTGCGCGCAAAGTGCGCGTACGCGCCCCAGAACGCGAAGCAACATATGGCAGATTTTATATCATTTCGAAGCCCCAGATGTTAGATTTCTAACGCAACTAGAACCGCCTCATTTGGACCTGTGTAGCTCAAGTTATGGTCATTTGAGTGCGAAGAGGTCGGGCTTGACAACTTTATGGTTCCTTCATTTCTTCATGAGTTCTCCCACTTTGCATGTTTTTCTCCTCACTTCTTCCATCCAATACTTGCCTTATGAACATGAAATCACTCAACAAACATATCACGGCATCAAATGGAATTAAAGTGAATTAAAATCACCAATTTTAGGGCCTAAAAAGCATGTTTTCACATTTAAGCACAAATCAAGGGAGAATTGCAAAACCATGCTATTTTATTGAATAAATGTGGGAAAAAGTGGATAAATCCCCCAAAATAAGGACAAAATAAACCACGAAATCGGGGTTTATCAGATATCCGTGGAGTGATGAGTCCGAATTTCACTACCCACATATAATGAATCCGTTCTTTGGCAAGCGCACCAAATTGTCGTCAAGTAATAACCCACAATGGAGTGGGATCGTATCCACAGAGATTAATTGGATTAAGCAAGCAATTGTTGATTAATTATCCAAGTTAGACGATTCAATTTTGAGTGATAAGCAACAAGAAAAGTAAATGACATGAAAGTAAAGGAAAGTAATAAAGTGCAAGAAAGTAATTGGCAAGGAAAGTAAAGTACAAGAAAGTAAAGTGCTGGAAATGTAAACTGCAGAAAATGTAAATAACCACAAAGTAAACAAAAAGAAAGAAAGATAAAATAAACATTGGGATCAAGAGATATTGCATTCTCTGGATTAATTGATTTCATCTCATCTTCAATCATGCAACTCATTGACCTCTTGGCAATCATGATTGATTGAGCCTCAATTCCTTGGTGACTCAATCTCTCAAATCTTTATCAATAGCCAATTCCTTAGGCTAATTGCTCATGAGAAGAGATGATGCTTGTCCTCTGATTATACCACACATCCTTATAGGTCCAAGTAGAGGGAGGATTATATGTCACCATATCCAAACACCAAAACCCAGATCCTACTCAAGTGTAAGAAAGGATTTCAAGCATGGTTTTATGATTCCTCTTCCAAGGTTCCCATAAAACCCAAATACATTCAATCTCTTTTACAAGATAATTCAATGCTAGAATGAGGAACGAAATCCCTTCAAGTAAATCAAAGAGAGATGAAGAGAAGAAGAAGAATAAAAATAATCAATCCATTGAAAAATAATAGAGCCCTCTTTCCCAATGGAAATAGTTAATAATTCATAACTAAAATATTTACAAGTAAGAAAATGGAAGAGGATAAGAGAATGGTGGGAAGGAGGGTCCAAAGACTCACTCCTCCAAATGTGTCCAGCCTAATAGATAGCTCCCTAATTCTATAAAACTAAGGCCTTTATATAGGCTTTCCTAAATTACAAACTTAAATGAAATTAAAAGCAAATTACAATGAAATGAAAAAAAACTATTCTAGATGCTTCTTGTGGCCTTGATTGGTTGACAATTACGGCTTGAATGAGAGTTGGAGTGGGCTTGGTTGAAGGTTGGGGGCTGCAGGAAGAAGTTGGCGTGTGGTTCCAAGTGCCACTCCCACTTGATTTTGCCCTTTGGAGTATGACCCACTTTACAATGTTGAACATATGGAATTAGTTGGGCCTCAAAATGAATGTACACTATCAAGTATTATATTTGGTTGGAAATCCCTGGATGCAATCTTTCCAACGCCTTTGGAATCAACTGATTTCGACCTCTGTAGCTCAAGTTATGTCCATTTGAATGTGACTAGGTCAGTCTGTCAGGTAGCCCGGCGTGCCACGCCCACTTCTGGCGTGCCACGCCCCATATGTTGTGAAACTGGCGTGCCTTACCCAAAACTGGCATGCCATGCCTTCAGTGATTTGATTTGCCATTGTTAGGTAGTTTTCTTCTTTGCATACTCTTGTTTTAATATTTTGGTTGTTAGTTTGTTTGATTAGATTTATGCCTTAAGGTGTAACTTAGTTGTTGTTGAGTAGTGTTTGCTTGTAGTATAAGTTTTGTTTTTTTTTTAGTGTATCCGAAAATTTTTCAAAAACCAAAAAGATTTGTTGTTGAATTTAATTTTGGTTATATTAGAATGCTTGTAGATTAGGAGAGTGCCCTGTTTTTGAAAAAAAAAGAGAAAGAAAGGGAAAAAGGCATCCGCGCGCGAGCGCACTGCGCGCGTCCGCGCTGGTGGTGCATTTTGCACTCCTGGTACAAAAACCAGAGAGTTGTGCCCACTTTGTGCCCATTTCATGCCAGGCACCCACGCGTCAGCGTGCGTGATGCCTGCGCGCCACTCGCCACTTCGCCATCGACGCGCAAGCGCACTATGCGCGCGCGCGCCAATTGTGTAATCTGAACACCCTGGTACAAAAACCAGAGAGTTGTGCCAAACTGGTGCCTACCCTGTGCTCGGTCAGGCGCACGTCCGCGTACTGTGCGCGTCTGCGCCGGTCGCCAACTCGTATACTTTTGTTTTCTTTTGTTTATCGCATTCGTATACTTCTATTCTTTACATTTTAATTTTGTTTTTATAGCCTGTTTTCAATTTTTTTTCTAAGTCTCTTCTATTAATAATGTTGTTGAATTTTCTTGGTTAATCTTGGTGCTTCTTGACCTGTTTGATATTGTTGGGTGATGAAACTTCTGAATCAATGCTTCATCTTGTATGAATCTTATATTCTTTGTGCATTGATATGAGCTTACATGTCTTTCATGACCCACTCCTCCTAGTTGAACTTGATGCTTTTGACTGCTCTTCATGCTTTAACTTTACTCTTGCATTAAGTATTAATTGATATGCCCTTTGCTTACATTGTCTTCTCACTTACATGTTGTAGCTACCATGTAGTGAGGACCCTATTCTTATTTGGCATTAGCCCCCACCTATGTTTTATTTGCTTTAATGTCTTTATTGTAGGCTTAATTTTCTTTCTTTTTCTTTCCTTTTAGGTTGGCCACCAAGAGGGAAAGGATAAGCTTCAAATGGGGCAACAAACAAGTCACCCGCACAACCCTTTGAAGAAACTCATCAATTGTAGCAACCCGTCCACCTTCCTTTTCTTTGCATGCACCGAGGACGGTGCAAATTTTTAAGTGTGGGGAGGTCGTCCAACCGACCTCCATGGGTAACAACTTCATTTTTCAACACCAATTTTTCAATTTTTGTCTTTGTTAGTTAGTTGTTGCATTGCATGATAGGTTGCATGTTAGTTAGAATTTGTACATATTTGACCACTTCTTTCATATTAGGACTACTTGGTTAGGGTGATGATATCTTTTCCAAGAAAATTTGTTTTAGGGCACCCTACCAATTTGAAATTTTTTTTTGTGACAAACTTGCTTGAAGAATTTATTTTGGAACATGGTTTTTGAGCTAAGAACAGAAGCATGTGAGTTTTGAGCCTAATTGTGTGGTTACATCTTATAACCACTTATTTTCCATTCTTGTGTGTATTATTCTCTCTCTATGATTGTGATCTTTGATTTGTTTGATTCTTTATGTCCATTGTTCCATGTATACATGCATTTATATGATCGAGGCCATCATTTCATTTAGCCCACTTACCCAAATAGCCTACCTTTCATCAACCATTGTTAGCCAAATTTGAGCCTATTTAATCCCTTTTGTTCTTAATTTTATCACATCACTACCCCAAGTGAAAAACAATAAATGTCCTTAATTTGGATCTTTGATTAGCTTAGGTTAGTAAGGGTGTGTATCATTTGGGTATGGAAAACTTGGGACATTGGTTGAGAGAAAAGTGTGTTTTTATATTTTTGTTGAAGATTTTTAGGAAATTGGGTACATATTCATGCACAATATGTAAACCCATATACATTGATATGTTTGTATATACTTTAGAAAAAAATGATAAAGAAAAAAACATATATATATATAAAATAATATAGAAAAAGAGAAAAGAGAAAAAGAAAAAAAGGGGGGACAAAAATGTCCCAAAGTAAAGTTCAATAAAAATCAATGCATATGGAATGTGAATTAAAGAGAATGCATGAGTATGTAAAAAAGTGGGAATCGTGGGTAGCTAAGTTGTGTGTTAGAATTGTATAGGTTATTATATGTGTTAGGTGAGAGCTTAGGTTAATCAAAGAATCAAATTCCAAGCTCACTTGACCATATGCATCCTCACCTTTACCCTAGCCCCATTACAACCTATGAATAAGTCCTCATGATGAATGTATGCATGCATTGAATAATTGTTGATTGTTAGATGACAAACAAATCATGGAAAGCATGATTAGAAGAAAATTGAGTGATCGACCCTATACACTAGAGCGACTAGAGCGGATACACATCCGGTGAGGGTTCGATGCTCAATTCCTTGTTCCCGGCTTTCATGAGCTTTCTTCTTGCAAGTCTATTTGAACTCTATTTTGATATTTGAATTGGTAGAGTTTTTGAGTCGTCATATGACCTTTGCCCTACTTGCTTATATATGTTCTTGGAGATTGATTTGCTTTTGACCAAGTAGGTAGAATCATATTGCATTTAGTTGCATTCATATAGATAGGTGCATATAATTTCTTTGCATTGAATAAATGTTCATACCCTTTTCTTGTCCTTCTTTATTCTTAGCATGAGGACATGCTTGGTTTAAGTGTGGGGAGATCTGATAAACCCCGATTTCGTGGTTTATTTTGTCCTTATTTTGGGGGATTTATCCACTTTTTTCCACATTTATTCAATGAAATAGCATGGTTTTGCAATTCTCCCTTGATTTGTGCTTAAATGTGAAAACATGCTTTTTAGGCCCTAAAATTGGTGATTTTAATTCACTTTAATTCCATTTGATGCCTTGATGTGTTTGTTGAGTGATTTCATGTTCATAAGGCAAGTATTGGTTGGAAGAAGTGAGGAGAAAAGCATGCAAAGTGGGAGAACTCATGAAGAAATGAAGGAACCGTAAAGCTGTCAAGCCCGACCTCTTCGCACTCAAACGACCATAGCTTGAGCTACAAAGGTCCAAATGAGGCGGTTTCAGTTGCGTTGGAAAGCTAATATCTGGGGCTTCAAAATGATATAAAATTTGCCATATGTTGCTTCGCGTTTAAGGGCGCGTACGCGCACTTTGCGCGCACACGCCGATGCTGTCCGCGGCCCACTTTAATGAAATCGCCCCTAGCGATTTTGCAGCTCATTTTGGGTCCAATTCAACCCATTTCTGATGCTATTGAACCCAAGGATTGAAGGGGGAATGAATACACTTAGTCATAGTTGAGTTTTCATCATGTTTTAGGATAGCATTCTAGAGAGAGAAGCTCTCTCCTCTCTCTCTTCTCTCTAGATTTAGGATAGGAATTAGGTTAATCTCTCCCAAATTTCTCTTTCAATTCTTATTTTGATTTCAATTCTCTTATGTTTTAGTGTTCTATTGTCTTGATCTTCTTAGTTTTTCTTGTTAATTTCTTATTTTACTCTCTTTTATGTTGATGAACATTATTGGATCTAATTTCCTTTTTAATGCAATTTCATGTTTCTATGTTTCTTTTGTGTTGATCTTGCTTGCTATTATGGATTCTTGCTTATGATAGTTATGGGTTTCATTAATTCTAGCATTTTGTGTTGTTTACTTTTCTTGCACTCAATGTGTTTGATGAAATGCTTTCACTAGTTTTTGGGTAGTTTTCTTGACTCTTGGCTTGGGCTAAGGGAATTGAGTGACCTTGAGTCATTGGGTCTCAATGATTTGGTGATTTGAGAACCCTTGGTGATCAATTTGATACTCATTGATGCCAACCTACTACTAATCTAATTAGTAGGTAGGTTGGGACTTATGGGTTGATGTAATCAAAGCCATTTGACGTACTTCAAGTCTAGGAGTAGATATTACGTACTTAAAACTTTTGGAAGTAGACTTAATGAGCTTGGCCTCTCATAATTATCAATATTTGGTGTGTAGACAAGGATGATGATCTCAATTACCTAAGTCTTAGCCAAGAGTTCTTTATCTTGCTTTCTTTAATTACTTGTTTAATTTACTTTTCTTGCCATTTATTTTCCGATCATCAATATCTTATTCAAATCCGCCTTTGATAAGCTCGGACTACTAGAAAAGGAGCTCATGGCTTATCCCAACAGCCTGTTCGGGCTAGGAGATGCTCTAATCCAGCCACTTGGGTACATCCCACTATACACGACCTTCAGAAAGGGAACCCGGCCCAAAACACTGAGCATAGACTATATCGTGATTGACGTGAATTCTGTATACAATGTCCTTATAGGTCAGACGACCCTAAAGAAGCTCGCCGCAGTAGTCTCCACTCCACACATATGTATGAAATTTCCAACTCCAAAGGGCATAGCCACCATCAAAGGAGACCAAAAGCTCACGCGACGCTGCTATAACGAAAGCCTGAACCTAAAAGGAGACCCTAGAGGAAAGGAAACCAATACCATCAAACTAGGGGGAACCCGGGCCCGTGAAGAATTTCGTCCTCAACTAGAAGGCGAGACCAAAGAGGTCCAAATTGGGGACACCAGAGATAAAACAACAAACAAAGGTGCGAACCTAAAAGAGGACCAAAAGGAACTACTAACAAAGTTCCTAAGGGACAATTCCGACCTCTTCGCATGGAAAGCCACGGACATGCACGGCATAGATCCGGTTTAATGTGCCACAATTTGGAAGTATACCTCGGATCTCGACCAGTGCAACTTAAGCGCAGAAAGCTCGACCCAGAGAGATCGCAAGTTATGGAAGAACAGGTACAGGCCTTACTAGAGGCAGGGTTCATAAGGAAGGTTAAGTACCGATAATGGCTAGTAAATGTCATACTAGTTAAAAAGCCTAATGGAAAGTGGTGGATGTGTGTTGACTACACTGACCTTAACAAAGCCAGCCCAAAAGACCCCTACCCACTCTCGAATATCGACACCCTAGTCGACTCCTCGTTGGGATACAAGTACCTTTCCTTCATGGACACCTACTCAGGGTACAAACAGATCCCGATGCATCAACCCGACCAAGAGAAGACCTCGTTCCTCACCTCGAAAGCAAACTACTACGTAATCATGCCATTCGGACTCAAGAACGGGGGGATACATATCAGAGGTTGATGAACAAAGTCCTCGCCAACCACATCTGGAAGCTGATGGAAGTCTACGTAGACGACATGCTAATAAAAACACAAAGAGAAGAAATGTTGCTACCCAACCTCGCCGAAGTATCCGGCACCATAAGCAAGTACGGGATGAGACTAAATCCCATAAAGTGCACTTTCGCAGTAAAAGCCGGCAAATTCTTAGGGTTCATGCTTACCAAGAGAGGGATTAAGGCAAATCCAAACAAATGCCAAGCTATACTCAACATGAAAAGCCCAACTTGCGTCAAGGAGGTACAGCAGCTAAACGGAAGACTAGCGGCCTTGTCTAGGATTCTAGCCGGATCGGCCTTATAGGATCTCTCCCTTTCTATACAATACTAAGGAAAGAAAAGAGGTTCGAATGGACCCTAGAATGTGAACAAGCCTTCCATGACTTCAAAATATTCCTGGGGCAACCACCTATTCTGACCCGACCTCGGCGAGGGGAAGAACTGATACTGTATCTCACCGTGGGAAGTCAAGCGATAGCATCAGCGCTAGTAAGAGAAGATGACAACGGAGAACAACCCATCTACTTCATAAGCAAGGCTTTCCAAAGGGTTGAACTAAACTACCAAAAGATAGAAAAGTTCACCTACACCCTCATACTTACTTCCCATCGACTTCGACCATACTTTCAAGCCCACACCATTAGAATACGGACCAACCAACCCATAAAAGGTATCCTGCAAAAAACCGACTTAGCTGGAAGAATCCTCCAACGGGCAGTCGAGTTGTCTGAATTCGACCTCAAGTATGAAGCTCGGAAGGCCATCAAGTCTCAGTACTTGGCCGACTTCATCACAGAGTACACTGACACCCAGGAACCCCCACTGACTGGAACCTTTACGTTGACGGCTCATCAAACAAAGCCAGAAGTGGAGCGGGCGTTATCCTAGAAAGTGATCTAGGGACCCAGCTCGAACTCTCCCTACGGTTCGAATTTCCTTCCTCAAACAATCAAGCCGAGTACGAGGCTCTACTGGCTGGTTTGAAGCTGGCTAGGGAAGTCGAAGCCCACAAGCTTAACATCTTCAGCAATTCACAAGTAGTCACCTCACAAATAGAAGGAAGCAACCAGGCAAAGGATCCCACCATGAAGAAATACCTAGACAAAACCAGAGAATAGCTCGAAAAGTTCATGGAATATGGGATCCAACATATACCTCGAAAACAAAATGCCCAAGCCGATGCACTTTCAAAACTAGCCAGCACCAAACTAAGGGTCAACAATTGAAGCCTCATCCAAGAAATGCTACAAAATTCATCAACCACGGAGGAAGACAAGGCCCTAAACATATCAAGCTAAGTCCAAAGGTGGATGACTCCCATAATCAACTACCTCAAGTTCGAAACACTCTCCACAGATAAAAAGAAGGCAAAAAGGCTCAAACGAGAAGCACAGTATTATACCATAGTGCACGACGTCCTACACAAAAGAGGGATCTCAGCACCCCTCCTAAAGTGCGTCCTGACTTCTGCCACAAAAGAAGTTCTAGAAGAAGTCCACGGCAGCATGTGCGGTGGTGCACGAAATTGTAAATCACACTTTTCACAACTCGTACAACTAACCAGCAAGTGCACTGGGTCATCCAAGTAATACCTTACGTGAGTAAGGGTCGATCCCACGGAAATTGTCAGCTTGAAGCAATCTATGGTTCTCTTGTAAACGTTAGTCAGGAGATTAATAATGAAAAGAGTTTTGTTTGTAAAAACTAAAAGAACATCAAATGAATAATACTTGTTATGCAGTAATGGAGAATAGGTTGAGGTTTTGGAGATGCTTTGTCTTCTGAATCTCTGCTTTCCTACTATTGTCTTCTTCACGCATGCAAGGCTCCTTCCATGGCAAGCTGTATGTTGGTGGATCACCATTGTCAATGGCTACCATCCGTCCTCTCAGTGAAAATGGTCCAACTACGGGTTCCGTAGTGCTAATCATCTGTCGGTTCTCACTCGTGCTGGAATAGGATCTATTGATCCTTTTGCACACTGTCACTACGCCTAGCATTTGTGAGTTTGAAGCTTGCCACAGTCACCCCTTTCCAGATCCTACTTGGAATACCACAGACAAGGTTTAGACTTTCCGGATCTCAAGAGTGCTGCCAATTGATTCTAGCTTATACCACAAAGACTCTGGTTCCACGAATTTGAACACTCTGTTGTCAGGAGAGGAAATCAAACTCGTGAACCAGGAACCCAAGAGATACACACTCAATCTAACATAGAACGGAAGTGGTTGTCAGGCACGCGTTCGTAAGTTGAGAATGGTGATGAGTGTCACGGATCATCGCATTCATCATGTTGAAGTGTGAATGAATATCTTAGAATAGAAACAAGCGTGATTGAATAGAAAACAGAAATAATTGCATTAATCCATCGAGACACAGCAGAGCTCTTCACCCCTAACCATGAGGTTTAGAGACTCATGCCGTAGAAGATACAAATTCAGATGTAAAATGTCATGATATTCCAAAAATGAATCTCTAAAAGTAGTTTTTATACTAAACTAGTAACCTAGATTTACATAAAATGAGTAAACTAAGACAGATAGTGCAAAAATCCACTTCCGGGGTGTGTGTTTGGGCTGAGCAGTGAAGCTTTCACGTGCATAGGCTATTCCTGGTGTTAAACGCCAGCTTTGGTGCTAGTTTGGGCGTTTAACTCTAACCTTTATGCCAGTTCTGGCGTTTAATGCCAGAAAAGGATAAAAAGCTAGCATTTAAACGCCAGTTTGCGCTATCAAATATCGGGAAAAGTATAGACTATTACACATTTCTGGAAAGCCCAAGATGTCTACTTTCCAACATATTTGAGAGCGCACCAATTGGGCTTCTGTAACTCCAGAAAATCCATTTCGCGTGCAGGAAGGTTAGAATCCAACAACATTTGTAGTCCTTTTTCAGCCTCTGAATCAGATTTTTGCTCAGGTCCCTCAATCTCAGCCAGAAAATACCTGAAATCATAAAAAAACACACAAACTCATAGTAAAGTCTAGAAATGTGATTTTTGCATAAAAACTAATAAAAATATACTAAAAAGTAACTAAAGCATACTGAAAACTACATGAAAATACCACCAAAAAGCGTATAAAATATCCACTCATCACAACACCAAACGTTAACTGTTGCTTGTCCCCAAGCAACTAGATAAATAAAATAGGATAGAAAGAAAATCAAGAGGTAATATATCTCAGAGTTTTAAGTGAAGCTCATATTCTAATTAGATGAGCGGGGCTAGTAGCTTTTTGCTCCTGAACAGTTTTGGCATCTCAATTTATCATTTGAAGCTTAAAATGATTGGCATCTATAGGGACTCAGAATTCAGATAGTGTTATTGATTCTCCTAGTTTAATATGTTGATTCTTGAACATAGCTACTTTATGAGTCTTGGCTGTGACCTCAAGCATTTTGTTTTCCAGGAATACTACAGGATCAAAGCACATGGTTAGGGACAACTTGATTTAGCTGCTTAGGCCAGGATTTTATTCCTTTGGGCCCTCCTATCCATTAATGCTCAAAGCCTTGGATCCTTTTTACCCTTGCCTTTTGGTTTAAAGGGCTATTGGCTTTTTCTGCTTGCTTTTTTCTTTATTTTTCATTTTTTTTGCAAGCTTTGTATTTTTCACTGCTTTTTCTTGCTTCAAGAATCAATTTTATGATTTTTTAAAATTATCAATAACATTTCTCTTTATTTTCATCATTCTTTCAAGAGTCAACAATTTTAACATTCATAAACTTCACTATCAAAAATATGCACTGTTCAAGCATTCATTCAGAAGACAAAAAGTATTGCCACCACAGAAAAATAATTAGAATTTTTCTTATTGAAAACTTGAAATAATTTCCTCCTTATTCTAAAGAAAATCTATTATTTTATTCATGTTTAGTGATGATGAGAAGAATAAATTATAGATTCTTGGAGATAATAAAAATAAAAATAAAGAGCCTAATTACTAATACTTATGTAATTCTTAAGATAGGTTTCTAAAAATAAAAGTTATCACAGGTTTTAGATTAGTACTCAACAACCTTTATTTTGGGAGATGGATGCTCCTTCAATCTGTGGGATGTCTGGTCCCTCAAGGGAGAGCTTCTGGCACTTCAGCTACTGTAGCTCACACCCTTGCTTTTCTTGTTCCTTAAGCAGTTTGCAGAGCATGCTATTTTGATTTTGTTGTTCTTCTTTAAGATGATCCATAGGTTCTTGCAGCTTGATGACAAAAGCTTCTAGGCGGGCCCAGTAGTCAATTTGAGGGATTTCTGGGAGGAATTCCTGCGCCCTCCTCTTGATGGAGTTGTCGTGCACTTGTTGTCCTTCCAATTACTTTTTGGTGATTGGATGCTCGACTGAGATAAACTTATCCACTCCCATTTTTACCCCAGCATCTTTACATAGCAGAGAAATTAAGCTTGGGTAAGCAAATTTGGCTTCAGTGGAGTTCTTATTTGCAATTGTGTAAATCTCACAAGAAATCAGATGATGAATCTCCACTTCGTTTCCCAGCATAATGCAATGAATCATCACTGCTCTTTTGACAGTGACCTCAGAGTTGTTGCTAGTGGGCAGTATAGAATGGCGAATGAAGTCCAACCAGCCCCTAGCGACTGGTTTGAGATCTCCTCTCTTGAGTTGGTTTGGGACACCTTTTGAGTTGGTTATCCGCTTAGTTCCAGGGAGGCATATATCCTCTAGAACTTGGTCCAAATGCTTATCTACTCTCACCATTCTCCTATTAAAGGATTATGGATCATCTTGTAGTTGAGGCAGTTTGAAGACCTCTCTTATTTTGTCAAGGTGGAAGTAAATAGTCTTCCCTCTGACCATAGTTCGAAAGGTATGGAAGGCTATTCCCATCATTCTCTGTTTATCTATTAGCCACAGATTTGAGTAGAATTCCTGGACCATGTTTCTTCCTACCTTTGTCTCAGGATTAGCTAGGATTTCCCAACCTCTGTTTTGAATCTGTTCTTGGATCTTCAGATATTCGTCTTCTTTTAGATCGAACTTAACTTCCGGGATCACTGACCTCAAACCCATTATTTTGTGGTAATGGTCTGCATGTTCTTTGGTTAAGAACCTCTCTTGATTCCAAAGTGGTTTTGGATTATTCTCTTTCTTGCCTCTTAAAGTGGTTTGTTTTCCTTTAAGGGCCATGATCTTGGTGAGGTTTTACTCAGTGACCATAGAAAAACACACCAAACTTAGAGGTTTTCTTGTCCTCAAGCAAAAGAAAGGAAAGGAGAGGAATAGAGGGGGAGACAGATTCGAATGGTGGAGGTATGGGGATGGCCGAACGTGTATTTAAAAGGGAGGGGTGGTTTTCGAAAATTTTGAAAAAGATATGATAGAAAGATATGATTTGGAAAAGATGAATCATGATATGAAAAAGATGAGATTTTAAAATTCAAAAGATATGGAAAAGATATAAAGAAGTTAAATCTGAATTTCTGTTGATGCATCTAAGAATTAAAAGATGATATGATGAGTTAGAGAAGATTTGGAAAGAAATTGAAAAGATAAATGAGTTTTTGAAAAAGATTTGAAAGGATTTTGAAAGAAAATTAAAAAGAATTTAGAAGATTATTAAATTTTTGAAAATTGAATTTAAGAGATGAAAATTTGTAACATGAAAATTTGAAAAAAATTGAAGTGAAAACAAAATCACCTCCCCTTGTCTGTTTTGGCGTTAAATGCCCAGAATGGAATCTGTTCCGGGGGTTACCTGAAACGTGTAGCTCGGTCGTCTGGCAAGACCCGAGGTGAGGGTGCTGTGACCCGAGCTTGATGTGCCGAGCGGCTGGTGGTTGTACCTGCAATGACACTCCGATGCTTAAGTTAGCATGGGTCCAAGCAGATATTGAGTAGAATTAGAGTATGAGTTATACCTGGGTGCTCCAGTGTATTTATAGTAGTTGGTCGTGATCCTCCCTGGATAAGATATTCTTATCTTATCTTATCTTTTGGGAGCTTTATCCCTATCTTTGTGGAACCGCCTTTCTTTAGGCCTTTTCGGCCTTTAGGTTTTGGGCTTCGTTCCTTCTGATGGGCCTTCTTAGCTTATTTGTCCGAGGTCCGACCTCAGGCGTGGGCCTTGGGACGAGGTCGGACCTTTCTATGAACTTCCGAGTT